>NC_056727.1:21258429-21358429 GCF_019279795.1 Protopterus annectens | reverse complement strand
GTTTATATCGAATGGCTTTTCATCGACCCATAAAAGTCGATCTCTTGAAATAGCAGAAACCTGAATGAGCAAATTCTTTCCCTGGGAAAGAAATTGCTAGCCCTACCATGAACTACACACTACTTTAAACATAACAAAGTGGGGGGCTTTGCCCCACATGCACACACCCCAATGAGTGGGACTGTGCCCCCCACAACCCCCTTACTAAATATACCAACTCTGAGATTGCACTACAGTGGGGAAAAGGGCAAACTCACAAGGATGGCCGAGCTGTTTCTTTCCCAGGGAAAGAATTTGCTCATTCGGGTGTTCGCTATTATGACAGTTCGACTTTAATTGGGGCGATGAAAAGCCGTTCAATATAATGGCTTTTCGATAATGTAATACACACCCAACTCAATTATGTTAGTCCAAAATAGTTAAAGATGCCCTACCTGTCATCTGCCTCTCCTGTGTTATAATAAGCTGAAGAAAATTTGTGAGACATATTTTGAGAAGCATTAGGTCTTGCAGACCATTTCCTGAAAGGCATTTCTTTCATTTATTCCTTTCTTCCACTGAATGTAAGCCAACAATTATCTAATAACATCTACGTTGAAAATGTTACTTCAGTCTTCCACAGTAACTTGCACTGAGACAGATAAACTTGCAATTTTCCATTTTATTGCATTTACTGTCAAATCATATTTGACACCTTAGTTAATCTGAGGCCTGCTTTCCTACATCATGACATGTCATTCCTTTTACTTGAAGCAACAATGGTTAAGTTAAACTTTACTGGTTTAATCCCAGCTCTATGAATGAATGATTTATGAATGAATAGTCTGCCCATGAATTTACTAGATCACTACACAATGAGCGTATATGAATTGCCAGAATTTCAGTTTAACTATGATAATCACTTTGTCACTGCCATGGGGCAATGATCATTTTAGAGTTAGAATAATGTGGAGGTAGAGCTACAGTCCCCATAGTTCTCAAAAGAGGAAAGCCCAGACACATGTAGATATATTTACTTGAAATGCATTAAATTAGGTTTGTTTACATATCAATTCAAACTGCAGCATTCTGAATGGAGGTGCAGCAAAGAATCAAAGATTTCAATGTGCAGAGGAGGAGCAGTTCTGTGATGTCACATAAGAAACAAAAGCATTAATATTCTCCACCAGCCTATTTGACTTTATCTGATAAATGTTATTATACTACCAGTGTAGAGATAGAAGATGAAGGTAGAGCAGAAAATAGAGGCAATCAGATGAATAACACACAGCTATCCAGTAAATGCTGTAACTGTTTTGATAACATAATTGAAAACTTCATACTCATAGGTTCATAGGTTCATAGTTAGGTACTAGGCTATCAGCCCAAGAGCCTACGTAAGCCTAGCCAACAAGGTTCCATGGCTTATGCCACCCAAGAAAGTTATTTTCCTGCGCCACTGTCGAGCAGACACAGAAGTGATCCCCGGGGTATATTTCCTATTTCCCATCCACTCTGAAGAGTACTAATGAAGAACTTTTCTTGACATAGATGGGTAGCTTGTTCCAGAGTATAGGAAGTCTCTGGGACAGGAATCTATCCCTCCAACATGTCCTGTTTATTGTGGTGACAAGGTTTAGGTCCCTAGAGCATGTAGCTCGGAGGGATTGGGATTTTGTTAGGTGAAGCATGTCCAACAGCTCTGGGTTTGACATAGCTTTATATGTTAGGCAGAGATCACCTCGGAGTAGGCAATATGCTACGGAGTAAAGCTGGAGTTTTTTGAGGCGGTCAGTGTAGGGCATTTGTTTGAGGCCAGTAATTCTCTTTGTGAGGTACTTCTGTGGCCTTTCCAGCTGCTGCAGATGTCTTGTGAGGTACATTCCAAAAGGGGTGTTGTACCTCTTTTTTCCTGGATGAGAACCCTTTTATGATGAGGTGTGCCACATAGAAGGACTTCCTGACTACTATGGCGATGTGAGTAAGTCTATAACTTTAAGTGGTAATGTAGAGCAATAGAGTAGAAATACTTCATTTTGGATAACTTGCAGAAATTCTCCACTAATGCAGATTCTATGTGCAGCAAAAGAGAATGAGACACCATCACCCCAAGCAGGACAAAATGAATCACCTTCCTTTATCCATTCACAATGAGACCTACTCCCTATAACTCTATTCAAATGAGAATGGCTTTTGAGAAAATGACTAGTAAATGAAGAATGTGAAATGTCCTGTGAGGGGGGGGGGGATGATACAGAGTAAGATGGGTAAGAGAGGTGTAGAAAACAATGCATGAATAAACATTATGAAAACACTTACAAGTAAGTCATACATAGATTAATATTTCTTTAAAACATTCCCATAATAAGAATATGGATGTGTTAAATTAATAATTTAACTTTACCTGAGCCCCTCATTTAGATATGTTTTAAAGTTTAGTGACTCTGTATAAGTTTAGAAGTGCATTCATTCAGATTAATATTTCTTTAAAACATTCCCATAATAAGAATATGGATGTGTTAAATTAATAATTTAACTTTACCCCAGCCCCTCATTTAGATATGTTTTAAAGTTTAGTGACTCTGTATAAGTTTAGAAGTGCATTCATTTTAAGTTATTCTTCAGTATAGGATAAAGTACAGACAACCACAAGAGGAATACAGACACCATTTCTTAATATCTTACAGTTATTTTGTTTCAGACTTCAGGCGAATGCATAACCCTCAACCTCTCAACCCTAGAAATCTGGACAAGGACAAAAATAATGGAGTAACAAAGGCCCCAAAATCATGGGCATATTTTAAATATTGCTATTATAAACTTAGAAATTTGATAGTATAAAAATTGTTGTATTAGCATGCATTTTTTTGAAGGATACAATGTCTGAAACTTAAATGTATATCATTATTTACCAACTTCTACCCTCAACGATTTGCCAGAAAACCACGCATTTTATGAGTAATAGAGCAAAAATATCAGGCATAAATTTAGATATTTTGTGAAAATTTGAACAGATCAGAGGTATGCATGAATGGGACTACATTATTAGAATGTTAAATTTCAGAGACATGACTATTTGCTGGGTACAAAGAGAGAAAGTCTGAGCAATGTATAGAACATGACAGGAAACAATTTCTTAGCATGCTGTTACAGAATCAGTAGATTTTGTATATATGCATTATTTCATAATGGAGATGGATTGAATTTTTTGAATAATGCAGGGTTTTGCAAGTGTGACAATGCAGTTCTTTTAAAACAGCTGTCAATAGTATGACTTTGTGTCTTACGTTTTATGGGTATTTTATTATCAAAGTATAAACATTTAAATGTGATGTGACCAGGTGTCTGATTTTTTTGTCCTTTTAAGTTTACAAAGAAGTAGTGGAAACTTGACAATTAAGCCAATGGTATCTAGTAAGTGATATTCTACTGAACTACATTCTAATGTTTGTTAAACTTTTGTTTTAGTAGTATTAATGTATAAGGTAACTAGCTATATGAAACATACAACAGTTCTTCAATCTCTGAACAAAAAGATGTCTGAATTAAAGATGTATTATTAACTCTGAATATGAATTCTGTATAACAGAATAAACTATAATGTAGGTTTAGACTGTAGTAGATGGATGCCAGTTAACTTTCCAAGTTATTGCAAAGCAAGCATTGACATTTATACATCAGTGTTCACATTTAGCTTGTTGCATACCATTCTTGTTTAAATGGAGTGTAGTATCTGTAGCTTTTTTAGTGTTTACACAGAAAATGTCACTCACCTTTAAAATGAAGTAATCAGCAGCTATTCTGCTGCATTTTAGATGATATAATATATACAAAAGAAACAGAATAATTAGCAAGTTATTAAAATAGTGCAATAATCGATTTATTAAAAAACAGATGCCATCACTAACCCTTGTACTAATTGTAACAATGTTCTGATAGGAGCCACTTTTTAAGAGTTGGAATGAATACGACAGACAATGAAATATTATTAATAGAACTGGAAAAGTTGAAAGATCATTTTTTAAGTGAGGTTTATACTGTATCACAAACATTAAAACAATGGGTGATGTAAAGCACCTGATTTTTAAAATGAGTATGACTTTAATGCTGCATTTCTTAACAAACACATTTAGAATCATTTTAGGCAATGTCAGTGTTTTAAAGCTTCTAGCATAAAGAAACAGTGCATGTAAGATTAACGTATTGTTGCTCAATTCTAGAATCATTAACAAAAATCTCTACTACTTATGAGCACTTGAAACCCTGGAAAACATTGATATATGCATCATACACCCAGCCTCCAAACCTGCCAGCATCATTCAGTATGCAGATGACTCAGTCCTCATCTGTGCAACCACTACTCCCCAAGAACTGAAAATACTAACCCAGGAAGCTTTCATAAATACTGAAATGTGGTTAAAGGATCAAACGTCTTACTCAGACACCCCCAAAACTAAGTCTGTTCACCCCCACATATCTCTGAACTACAATCTTTGAATTCACATTCACCTTAGCTTACAAAACTACAACCAGAACAGTCTCAGATGTAAATCTTTTGGGATTCACTAAAGAGGATAAGCTAAGATTTAATCAACATTCAAACAGCCATCACAAAATGTCAACAAAGGCTAGTACTCCATTACAGAACAAAACCATTCTGACACATCACCAGATATTGTCAGAAAGACACTTGCTTCTACTTACCTGTTCCCAGCCCTTTAATGTGCATCTTCTCTCTTCACAAACCTTCCAACCTTACAGCTAACCAAACCTGATCAATGCTATAACAAAGACCATATTCACTGACCTCATCTCATCCTGATCTAATTAATGCATAGCTCTATAGCAACTAAACTGACTACCAAACTGTTTCACTTAACTTTCAGTTAAAAGTGTCTCATATTATATGCCACCCTAACAAATGCCCTGCCCCTGCTAACTCTTGTTCAGAAATATGTAACTAACAAATTCATCTGCTAGAAGGACAAGCTCTATCTGTAAAGCCACACAATGCAGCTTGAAATGCCCTCTACTCTTGCAATGTGACAAAACTATGGAACAACCCCCCCCCCACAAACACACACACACACACACACACACACACACACACACTGAGGCTAACTGGCAATTATTTACTTAAAGGCCTGCTTCATCTCCACTTGGCATAAGCATGAATTTCCAACTACTATGAAAAGAATAGTCCTTTTGTTCTTAGTTTCCAAATTCATTGCCCGCTGGTCACCCCATTGCTTTCTTCTTCTGCATTTGCAATGATCACAGAAGTAGTCACACCTCTGTGAACTCCACCGCAGTGAATGCAGAAGTAGCCGCACCTCTGTGAACTCTACCACAGTGATCGCAAAAGTAGCCGCACCTCTGTGGACTCTACCGCAGTGATCGCAGAATTAGCCGCACCTCTGTGGACTCCACCGCAGTGATCGCAGAAGTAGCTGCACCTCTGTGGACTCCACCGCAGTGATCGCAGAAGTAGCCGCACCTCTGTGGACTCCACCGCAGTGATCGCAGAAGTAGCCGCACCTCTGTGGACTCCACCGCAGTGATCGCAGAAGTAGCCGCACCTCTGTGGACTCCACCGCAGTGATCACAGAAGTAGCCGCACCTCTGTGGACTCCACCGCAGTGATCGCAGAAGTAGCCGCACCTCTGTGGACTCCACCGCAGTGATCACAGAAGTAGCCACACCTCTGTGGACTCCACCGCAGTGATTGCAGAAGTAGCTGCACCTCTGTGGACTCCACCGCAGTGATCGCAGAAGTAGCCGCACCTCTGTGGACTCCACCGCAGTGATCGCAGAAGTAGCCGCACCTCTGTGGACTCCACCGCAGTGATCGCAGAAGTAGCCGCACCTCTGTGGACTCCACCGCAGTGATCGCAGAAGTAGCCGCACCTCTGTGGACTCCACCGCAGTGATCGCAGAAGTAGCCGCACCTCTTTGGACTCCACAGCAGTGATCGCAGAAGAAGCCGCACCTCTGTGGACTCCACCGCAGTGATCGCAGAAGAAGTCGCACCTCTGTGAACTCCACCACAGTGATCGCAGAAGAAGTCGCACCTCTGTGAACTCCACCGCAGTGATCGCAGAAGAAGTCGCACAACTCCACCGCAGTGATCGCAGAAGTAGTCGCACCTCTGTGAACTCCACCGCAGTGATCACAGAAGTAGTCACACCTCTGTGAACTCCACCGCAGTGATCACAGAAGTAGTCACACCTCTGTGAACTCCACCGCAGTGATCACAGCAGTAGTCACACCTCTGTGAACTCCACCGCAGTGATCACAGCAGTAGTCACACCTCTGTGAACTCTACCGCAGTGATCACAGCAGTAGTCACACCTCTGTGAACTCTACCGCAGTAATCACAGCAGTAGTCACACCTCTGTGAACTCTACCGCAGTGATCACAGCAGTAGTCACACCTCTGTGAACTCTACCGCAATGATCACAGCAGTAGTCACACCTCTGTGAACTCTACCGCAATGATCACAGAAGTAGTCAAACCTCTGTGAACTCTACTGCAATGATCACAGAAGTAGTCACACCTCTGTGAACTCTACTGCATCTTGTTATTAAATGCCACTTCTTAAATTCTGTGAACTTTCTAAGTTTTTACCAGGAACTCAACATTAAGTTTAACCACACATATGCTCTAATATTTTTCATGTACAGTCATTTGACCTATGTAATTCAAATATATTTATTTTGTGTGTATTCTGCTATCATTATGTTTTGTCATGCTTTGTATTTGAAGCTTTTCTCCATGGAGCTGCACAGCAAAAGTTTTTTTTTTTCTCTTTCAGATGTTCCCAGTAAACAAACGCTAATACATAATAATAATAAAACATATATAAGCTCATACACAGATTGTCCAGTGTTTTTCTACTATGTTTTGGTAAACCCAAGAATTCACAGAGTTAGTTGCCTCCAAATGCTCTCTATATCTGAATTAGATCTCTTTTTAAATATCTATAAGAGATACTGTAAAAAGTTTAAAACTTAAAGAATCACATCAAAGGCTGCAGAAATACCTCACTAAAAGAATCACAGGCCTAAAGCAGATACCCTATGCTGACCTTCTAAAAACACTCCATCTATACTCTGTCGCATAGTGTCTACTCAGAGGTGATCTCTGCTTAACATACAAGGCCATGTCAAACCCAGAGCTGTTGGACATGCTACACTTAAAGAAATCCCAATCTCTCAGAGACACACACACCAGGGATCTAAACCTTGTCATCACAATGAACAAAACATGCTAGAGGGATAGGTTCCTGACCCAGAGACTCCCCAGACTCTGGAATAGACTGCCCATACATGTCAAGCACACCGCCTCTTTGGCCCTCTTCAAAAGGAACCTTGATGATTGGATGGGAGATAGGAATTTCACCCCAGGGATAACATCAGTTGTCCTGCTAGACAGGGGTCGCGGGAAGTAAACACTGTGGGAAGAAATAGCCAGGGAATTGTTATGGCTAGGCTTGTATAGGCCCTAGGGCTGTGCCAACCCATGAACCTATGAACATCAACGGATGTTCTTGGTATGTTTTCATTGTAGTCTTTCAATTTATTCACCAAGGTTTTCATGTTATTATTCCATAATGAAATTTAGGTCTAATGCAATTACAAATGATCATTTCTTACTTTCTGATTTCTTAGACATTGCAAATCTTTTTATAGAAGCTATAGTTTTATATCTACTTTTAAACAATTGTTGTTTAGAACTGGGAAAAAACTCAGAACTGGATCTAACCATCTATCTTAGCCCTTGAAAGAATTTCATAGTTTCAATCACTGTGTGCAGTGTTCACTCTTCAGTTTTAATCTCTCAAATCTCACTTGCTTAGTATTTTTTGTATTTTTCATTATGTTATTTTCATGTGCCCAAAAGGACAATTAAGTCAAGTTATTTTTCAAGCATTCCCAGTCTCTACCAGATCTAATCAGATTTCTCATTTTAAGTATTCTTCTTGAAGACTATACAACTCCTGAGATTAACAAGATAGATCAGAAATATACAAACTAAAAAAAGTCTTGTGGTAGACCCCGGATGTATAACCCTGATTCTTGCCTGTCCAATTGTTACATGATACTTGACATGTCTTAGCTGTACCAAGCAGAAAGCACCACAGTCGAGCTGGATATAGGCAACAGTTTATTCAGTTCCAAACTCTGAACACAAAGTGAAATGACCCGCACTTAATGCTGTAAAAGTACAAGTAACGTTTTCGTCATCAACTATCATCAGATATATAATACAGAATTAAATGACCTGTTTATTCATTTATTTTCTGAAGCAGAAATAAGAGGAACATTGACCAATTCTTCTTTGGAGCCCTATGTTGTTGTACTACCTAAATCTTTACAGGATAAGCTAACACCATCAAACTATAGGTCTTTATCATTATTGGATGAAGATATGAGAATTCGGGTCTATATTAGTTTGCCGAAAACACTTTCCAGTTAACACACATTCATTGACCATCATTTAGCAAGAATCATGTCCGCAATTTGCTGAATACTCACATGACAAAGAAATACTTGCCCTGCAACACAATGGACCCACATCTAGCTAAACTGAACCCACCCATGTGGGGGCCCCCAACTATATATACCAACTCCAAGATCGCACAACAGTGGAGAAAAGGGGAAGGTTGTGTACTTGGCCAACTACATCTTTGCCCTGGAAGTATTCAGTAAATTGCAGAAGTGATTTTTGCTGAATGACGGTCGATGAATGTGTGTTCACTGGAAAGTATTTTCAGGGAATTAATACAGACCCAAGAATTAATTTTAAAACGATAGCAAACAGAATGGAAACCTTTAATGATGGATTTCATACTATGTAACTATCAAACATGGAGAGGGGACCAAAACTGATTAAGTTATGGTTGAATTCGTCTATTATCAAATTCTGTGGAATTATATAGATGACTAGGCAGGGTTGTTCTCCTTTCACAATACATGTTTGTTTTAGTCATTAATGCAATAAATACAAGCTTATATAATGCTTTCTACAGTTTTCAGACACTAAATGCACCCTTACATCTTGGTTGTATAAACTGTGTTCTGTAGTTAGATAAGATGAAACTTATATTCCCCTAGTTCTGGAGCAAATGAAAATGATTTACAGATGCTCAGGTTTGTTGATTAGCATAACTAATTCAGTAAATCTACTATTAATATCCCAGACAATTACAGAGTTGGATAGACATCAGCATTTCCCATTAAAAATGGTGGAGCAATATATGTTTATGGGAATTTATTTGTCAGTTGATACAGGAATAGCAGTAGAGTTAAATGTTAAACCCTTGTTACAAGAATTTAGTTAGCAAATTAATTGATGGAAGCATCAGTTTCTCTCCTTTTTTTAAGGATACAAGTTGATCAAATGTTTCTCTTACCTATGATATCATTTGACATGAGGTACCTTCCTTACACAGTCTTGTCAAAGACAGTGATGACTATCTAGAAAAAAAAAGGTGTTTGAGTATCTGTGGCAGGGACAGAGGCCTAGAGTGTCAAGGAATATGGTGTATAAGACACTTCAACAAGGGAGTGGGGGACTCCACATTTGGGGACTATGATGCAGCTGCAATAAGATAACATTATTTATAAGCTAGATGTGGGGATAAACATTAGTGGTTTGGAGTTTCTGGTTATGATGCAATGTAAGACTGCTAAAATACAGATTGTGTTGAACAAACTGTGCGATTTAGGAGGACTAGACTACTGGTTTGTTAGAAGATGTTGTATGAAATCAGCAGAGACAAATAAACAACACTAAATTAGGAGGGACCAGATCATATGACAATCTTTAAATTGAAATCCATAAAGATGTTGTAGTACAATAGAAATGGATAAGTAAATAGATGCATCATATCATAAACATATGAGATGTCACAAAATCTTTTGTAAGTGATACAGAAAAAAAGATGTTGAAGCACCACATAGTCACAATATTTACAAGTCGGGTTATGCATTGGGAAAGCTGTTCAGGTGATTGATAATATATGGGCTTCATGAATACTGAAAGGGAGAGAAGAATGACCAAATGCCATTATACCCTACTTAAGAGTAAGCATATATAAACACATATATAGTGTTATTACAGATTTACAACATTACCATATTACGCAAGTGAGGGACAAATGAGATAAATTACCCTACTGCACTTTATCTGCTATGGGGTATATTTAGGCAGATACTTATGTTCCTTACCTTTCAGGGTTTATTTTATAAAACTTTTTCTTAGATGGCATTTTCCTAAATAAAGATATGTCTGCATCCGGAAGTTTGTGATGTGGCGTTGCCTACACCAATTATACACATATAGTATGGGATTGTTCTGACGTTAGGCAAATCTCGGACTGGACACTGGATAAGATTAAATGACTGGCACAATTATTTCTCGCACATGACAGAGATATTCATTTTTGCTTATTGCATATATCACCCCAAGGAGTACATTTTAAAACCACAACTGTTAAATGGATTAAAGCAACTTTGTTAGTGCTATTAGCTATAGAACTGAAATTTTGGATGAGAGTAGATCCACAATGATAAAATTATTTTCTATGCACTTGGCAAAGTCTTAGCTGGTGGACAGGCTAAAAAATGGATGGCCACAGTTCTCATCAATATTTTTGCATATTTTCTCACATACTATTGAAAGTAACTATGATAATGTACTGTTATGGAAATTTTAAAGTGTTACAGTTTGTACATACTGAATATTTTCACTGAGATAGCTGATGATAATATATGTTTTGACTATAATAAGATTTTGTTTAAACTGTTTATTGCAGTTCAAAGAAAGTTATAATGATAAGAGGGAAGTAAGAAGCATACTATATGGATGATAATGATGTATTTGATATAAACATGCTTTTAGCTTATGTAGTATTGTGCAGTATACCTAGAACTGTGTCTTCAATAGAATATTTGGGAAATTTGGTGGGATACTATTGGATATGACACATTATCATTGTATATGTTTATAACAATTGATCTGTTTCAATAAACATATTGATTGAAAAAATCAATAATAGGAATATATGGGAAACCAGACATGATGCAAATACATTAATATATATTAAAAATGAAAGCTCAGACTGATAGCAGTGTAGGCGTAAAGCTTAAAAAAGATCATCAACCAGCCTCCATAAGCTAGCTTAAAAATATATCCATTTCAGGATCTCTCAAAGAATGAAGTATAGAACACTCCTTTAGGAACTGAAGAACTAGGATCTGCAGTAGCATGGAATGCTGTACAAAGAGGCAAATGCCAGAAATTTCTAAATATGCTGTGGAACCATCAGAAGCCTGGGTGAGGGTGACCACAAAGTTTCAGGATGGCAGTAAGGCAGTAAGCTCCATCAGCTAAGAGACACCAAAGTTGAAATTAAATTGACACTAAAACCAAGATTATGATGTCAAAACAAAAAAGGCCAGAACCCAGTACAGTCTGTGTAGCACAAGCATAAATGCATGGGTAATGAGAGACACCAGTAATTAGCCTGGCCATAGAGTTCGACATAACCTGCACATGGTAAACTCAGTGTCAGATGCCCCAGGTAAAGTTTGTTACAATAATTAAAAATGTATGAAGCCAGAACATGGGCAACTACTGAGAGATAGCAAGAGAGATGAGTTGATTTAACATAGGAATTTTCTGCAGAAAGAAACAAGACAACTTTACCATATCTGACATCTTATCCCAAAATGTCAGATGATTATCTAGGAACACTTTTGCATCTTACTAGAATAAAAACTCAGGCATCTTGCCTTTGTAAAATATGTGATTTGGAAGGAATTGGCAAAGTAGTTTGTCATGGTGCTTCCGGTGTTGAATTAAAAAGAAATCACAGATTGGCTATTATTGATTTGCCTCCAAGTCTTCAGTAAAAACATCCATTTCACCTGAATGAAAGAAAGGTGTAATTGCATGTCATCTGCATGGCAATGGCAAGCTAAACCTCCTAATCTCCTAATACAATCTCCCAGTGGACCCAAAAACATATGGAGAAGGAGGTCAGGCCCCATGGCTCTTCACAATCAAGGTGCTAAATGGTTGAAGTATTACTATCCAAGAAGAGCATAAGTACAGTGCAAGAGATAGAAAATGCATCACTGTGGTACCACAGAGGACATGTCACATTAAGAATGTAGATGCTGAATTAAGATGCTGTGATCAACAGTGTCAAATGCTGCCGAGAGATTCAGTAAGCTCAAAATCATGCTACAGTGCTGTTCTCTGCAGAAAAACACATTATTAACTAGTCAAATAAGGGCAGACTTGGTGCTATGTCATTAGTGCAACCTAGACTGATAAGGCTCTTTTTGTCCATTGACTGTGATATAGTGCTCAAGTTATGCATATAAACTTTCTTGATATGCTTGCCAAGAAAGGGAAGTTTGAAGATAATGTGGTCGATGTCAAGTATATTGGGAGCAAGTAACAGTTTCTTGAGGATAAGGGTAACAAATGCCTCTTTCAAGGTTAATAGAAAAAAAA
The DNA here is from genome assembly GCF_019279795.1 of Protopterus annectens. NCBI lineage: Eukaryota > Metazoa > Chordata > Ceratodontiformes > Protopteridae > Protopterus > Protopterus annectens. Next base: position 21,345,922 of record NC_056727.1, on the reverse strand, counting down.
CTCTGTACTCAGACAAGAAACCACTATCTGGCAGACTGTTGGACTTAGTCCTTCATGAATGGCTTGGAGCAGTATTTATGGTCAAGGAGCTAATTACATTCAATAGCTCATTGTCATCATGGATATCATACCTTGCTCAGATGGTGGAACAAACACTGCTTATGATAATTACTGAACCTATGGATTCAGGAGTCAGAAACATTGATGTGATCACAGCATCCTTATCACTGAATAACTAAACAACCTGCCCAAATTAGTGATATGATAAAGGCTGACTAGTAGTGATGCATGTTGGGATGCATAGCTTGATTCATAGGTTGATACTAGGCTATCTGTCCTAGGGCAATTATAAGCCTAGCCAGAGTGTGTTTGGCTTTCGCCACCCATTTTAAATTAATTTTGCTATGCCCTTTTTCGAGGTCAGTATACTGTGCCTCTGTCTAACAGTGACACAGAAGTGATACCCGGGGTAAACCTACGATCTTCCATCCACTCATCAAGATTCCTCTTGAAGAGAGTCAATGTGGGACTCTGCCTAACCTGGACTGGGATTTTATTCCAGAGTGAAGGGAGCCTCTGGGTTATGAATCTGTCCCTCCAGCATGTCCTATTTATTTCAGTGCTAAGGTTCAAGTCTCTCAAGTGCGTAGCTCGATGGGATTTGGATTTTCTGAGGTGCAGCATGTCCATTAATTGTTTAACACTCAAAAGAACATTACTAGTCATCTACGCACCACAGAGAGCACTGGTCTCGGATATGCTATCTAGTATATTGCATAGTGCTAGTCAAGATCAAGTTTGTCATTCCATGGTTGTCTGTATTGTCAACAAAGGTATAGCCTATGGTTTTCTTGTCAGAGGAAGGGAAGCTTTTGGATGAACCACAGCTCATTACATTTTAATGAGAATGGGCATATATGACTTAGGTCCATCAACTCCAATGTCCAGGAGAGGGACTTATTATTATTATTAATCAGGGCATCTAGAGAGCTAGCACCATCTGCAGAGATGAACAGAAATATCATGGCTGAAAAGGTATCAAGTCTTATATGACAAATAAATGTGTCTCCTTCAGTAGTAGACCAAAGGATTGGAAAGTGATAGTTGTAGGCTAAAGTAGATGAGGAAGTGATTAGACCATGATACTGGACTGACTACCAAAACCAAGACCTGTGTGCCTGATAGAACTTTCCAGTTCTGAGTATGTCCAAATCTATGTGTTGCCGCTAAATACCTCATTAAATGCTTCAGTACTGAAGTGATGGCGAGCCAGAAGGTGTCAGTTATCCAGCACTTAAGTGATGACAAAGGAAATCAAGGACTACAGAATGACACTCCATAGCAGCTCATGGCTTGAACTATTTCATTTTTACAGCTACTTTGAAATATGGTAGCAATGTAAATGGTTACACAGTGCTGCAAGCATGTTTACACTGAAGATGTCCAGCAGGCTTTCACTATGTGCTGATTATTGCATAAGTACACAAGGAGCACTAAGGATGTATTCTTGTGATAAAGCTGCACAGAAGGCCAGCACTGTGCACCCTACAATGATATACTGATTGCATGTTAACACAGCCTGACATGGGACAGAACTGCCCACAACATGGTTGTATGCAGAGATTAACTTGTTGCCAGTCCCTGTTCCCAGTAATTTGGTAACACAACTTAGGATTATGCTGAATATTTTGTGTTCATTATCCAATCCTCTGTGTTAGTTCTCACTTGCATTTTACTTGTGCTAGGTGTTTTTCCACATATGCCACAAAACTAGAGAGTCTTGTGATGTTTCTATTAGTATAGCCCACATGTGTGTGATTGACAATTGCTGTGCTACTGTGATGCAACAGTGTTAACAATTCTGTATAGGTCAACTGACTAAAAAATGATCAGCTCTATATGTGAAATGTGTAGATTGCTGTGTTTACCATGTATAAAGTGTATGTGATTGTGTGTGTGTGTGTTTGTGTGTGTGTCCATATGTGTGTGCATTGTGTGTGTGTGTGTGTGTGTGTGTGTGTGTGTGTGTGTGTGTGTGTGTGTGTGTGTGTGTGTGTGTGTGTGTGTGTGTGGGTGTGTCTGTGATGTGAGTATACATGTGTGCTTACATGTGTGTGTATGTGTGTCTTCACCTTCATATGTGTGTGCAGATTCATGGGTGTGTGTGCATGTGTGCACATGTGTGTACCTGCGTGTGTTGTGTCTTGTTTATTTGTGCTCCTTGTATGTATACTTTTTTATATCTGTGTATTATGTGCAGAGGTGCAATTGGAAACATTTCTCATGTGGTTTTCTACATCCTCAGCAGCATGTGTACATGTGTTAGAGTCATGGCTTGAGGATAAGAAATGATGCTTCCATAGGAGAATAGTAGTCTGTCATCTACTTGTGTACGTTTGTACCTGCAAGAGTAAAACAGATACATTAAACAGTCTTAGAATGCAATACAGCTGCCCCAGAATTTGTAGCCTCATTTAGGATGTGTAGTTCATCTGTATATGTAGTGTGCAACAGCTGCTTTCTTGGTTCACAATAGTATATTTATTCCGTAGCCATAATACACTGCTGTCTCTGTTTTATGATCTGGTCTTTTCCCTACATTTCCATGTGCAGCAGACCTACACAGTGTAAACCAAATATAAACTTCAGATAACCTTTGACTCAGATGCAAGGGATATTAATGAATAAGTGCAAAGAAACATTGTCAAGAGTGATTGTGAAATCTCAAAGTTAAACAAAATAGCTTCCATCTAAGTGAAAACTATTTGCTCTTAGCTACCATATGTGAGTAAAATGTATGCAAAACATTAAGGCTCTACTACTATAGCTACTGTTTTCAGTAATCAGGTTTTGTTTGCTTATTTTTACTCTACAAATAAAATCACGAGGCAATACTTTGAATTTCTCAGTGACTGCAAAATCATGTTGCTGAGGTCAGCAGACCACTGACTAAGCCATTTTGTTGGTGGACATCATGAAGCGACTAATCATTTTCTAGGGCTACATTTAGAAACCTGTTTATGAATCACAAGCTGTCATTCTGCTGAGTCCATAAATGTAACAGAAAACACTAAGATGCTGAAAGCTGTCTGTCCAAATCAAATACAGGCTGGATGTTGTGTGCTGTTGTGTTGCTTGCACTGTGGTGGTAGTCAACTTCTCATTAAGCAACATTTATAGATAAAACATAATTAGTTTTAAAGTATACATGCACTGCCTTTTTCCTTGTGTTAACCATGTTTACTCTAAAAGCATTATGCCTGGTATTAGCAATCCATTTACTATTACATCACAGCTATAGTATTTATTTGTCTTACCTTTATAAAATTAAAGTTTTACTGATCTCCTCTTCAAGGATAACTGGGGATGTATCAAATGGTTTGACATTTCAAGAAAGGTACAGACTTGCACTATTCACAGAGTTTTGGAGATTCACAGATCTTGAAAAGTAACCATAAGATTTCGGGAACAGGACCATTCAACATTTTTTTTCTGCGCAGCTTCTTTTGCCATTAGCAGTTACTGATTTATTAAATTTTTTACTTTTTATACTGAAAGTTCTGATGTGCCTGCATAGAGGTACTAATAACCCAGAACACACTTTAGGTCGCACTTAACAAGTAATGGTAGAAACATGGCTACTTTAATAGATAAGTTTGATTTATTTTGAGTGAACAAGAGAAGTGAGTTTGGAACTCCAAGTACATATTTCATGCTGATAGCATGAAAAGTATAAGTTGTTGTAGGACCTGCAGACTATCAACAAAGTTGTTCTTACCCTGACAACCAAGTGCCAGAACCTGAAAGCTGAAAGTGGTTCTTAAAACTGACATGCCAAAGTTACTAAATGGCTAAAAACATGACTCACAGAGACTGAGTGCACATTTAAGGACTTTGAAAGCAATTTATGCCATCACAGTGAAGCAGTTAAAGAAGCCATTTCCATAACGAAATCCAAAACACTTTGGCCCAGATTATACATCAAAGTGAATCTGAAACTGAACTGAGAACATAAACACACACATTATATTTCTCTGGGAATTACATGAAAGGCCTTTTTAAGAAATGGAGTCTGCTCTATTCTAATGTGAATTCAAGGAATTAAAGAGACCAAAGGAAAATGAGATAAATAAACTCAATCAGCATATGCAAGAGTGGGAAGAAAATCTGAAAGCAATGAATAGACTATTAGGCTGACTGCTGAATGAAGCAAAAAAAAAAAAAAACTTGCCATCCGAGGTATATTTAATATTTGTTATCTAGTTAAGTCATTTGGCACATAAACAGTTTTTAGTCATCACCTGGGCTGCAAAGACAAGGCTAAATAAATGTATACGTGCAGTTTAATATAGTCAATTAACCAGCATTTTTAATGGAGAAAACCAATGCAGATGCAGAGAAACTGTACAAACTCTCTACAAGCATTTACTGGAGGTCAAGCTTGAGTCCCGCACCCTAGACCTCTGAGGCAGAAAACGTACCAGTGGACCAACAAACAAACAACTAAGTGCAATAATCTTGGAGGAGAGAAGACAACTCACAGCAAAGTCTATGAGGAAATGATATACTATTAGGTAGATTAGCAAAATACCTGGAACAAGGTTCATGCGGAGACACTAGTCAAGGTAAAGATGACATTAAGAAAAATGTTCATCCAGCTACCTGAGGTCTCTGGCAGAGGGAAATCTATGTTACTTCAGCTTTGTATACTTCAAAATGAAATGTCAGCATTACATCTGGAAATTGAAAGTATACGATACACATATGAGAATGAAGAAATGATCAGCATCTCTGACATGCTCTGATTGGTTGCCATATGTACCTAGACTGCAGATATTCACATCCAGCAACTTATAACAGGAGTGACAAGTGGCAGAGACTGTCCTACAGTCATAGTGGCAATGGCCATCTATAATAATTCCACCTATGCTGAGTGGGTACTTGCTACTTGAAGACACTGTTGCTCACTTAGGCCATCTGTGATGGGGACTCCTGTATAGTTTGGGTGAGTCTAACATATATATGACATCCAGCACTAAATGTGGAGCATACCTGAGGTTCGCCTTATGCTCCACTGTCATCTCATCTGTGAGGAATGACAGCATTGCTGGCAGTGAGACAATGCCATCAGATTGTGCCATGCACATGGTGTCATCATTATGAACCACATGTGATCGACTAACATCAGGTATGTTCTGATCCAATGTGATGAACTCTCTACCAGTGGAGCCTGTGAAATCATGTAGATAAGTAACCTGCAGAAATGCTGGATCATAGAACTCATTTCCACCAAAACAGGGTGACAGGCAACTATGTGCTATTTATTTAATTCTGCACCTTTTGATGTAGGCTACCACTTTTGGATCTCTTATGTCACTGGAGTGCAAATATTTATTTAGTCATTTATTTACATTTGTTAACCGGGTAATGTCTGACTGGACCATGTAGCCCATTTTCAGTGGAGACCAGAGGAGAAAATCTGCAAACAAAAAGTATATAAAAAAATCATTAATTACAAGATACAACAAAGTAAATACAATAGTTATTGGATTAGATTAACAGTATATTGGGATTCAAAATGATATAATTGACATAATATATATCTTGTGTTAAAGCATAATACAAAAATTTGCAAGAATTACAAAAAACTGGAATGAAATTATTTTTTTATACAGGAGGAGTAGAGAGAATAGTAATGCATGGGAGAGCAGGAGAATAAACGTTAGAGTGTATAGACTGTGTTATAGGTAGAGTAAGTAACAACATATATAAAGATTAGAGTGTATATACTGTGTTATAGGTAGAGAAAGTAACAACAGATAGCAAGAAGTATCCTGGGACTGTACAAAACCATAGCCAGTGTTTAATAAAGTGTTCTAGGAGAATAAAGGTTAGATACTGTGTTATAGGTAGAATAAGTAATAACAGATACTAAGAAGTATCCTGGGACTGTATTAAACCATAGCCAGTGTTTAGTAAAGTGTTGTAGGAGAATAAAGGTTAGAGTGTATATACTGTGTTATAGGGTAGAGTAAGTAACAACAGATAGTAAGAAGTATCCTGGGACTATACAAAACCATAGCCAGTGTTTAGCAAAGTGTTCTAGGAGAATAAAGGTTAGAGTGTATATACTGTGTTATAGGTAGAGTAAGTAACAACAGATAGTAAGAAGTATCCTGGGACTGTACAAAAACATAGCCAGTGTTTAGTAAAGTGTTCTAGGAGAATAAAGGTTAGAGTGTATATACTGTGTTATAGGTAGAGTAAGTAACAAAAGATAGTAAGAAGTATCCTGGGACTGTACAATACCACAGCCAGTGTTTAGTAAATTGTTCTTTTAGGAGGAGTTTGAACTTGTGACTGTCTGGGTTTTTTAGAATGTGTTGGTGTAGTGAGTTGCAGGTTTTGGCTATTTTGTATGAGTAGAGGGAGGAAATAGGTATATGAATTTTGCTAACTAAGCCATTCACACTAGTGGGTCACTAAAACAGCAATGGAGCATGCATTTACTAACCTGATGCTGAATATGCTAACACTGGGACAGTTGGCATGAACTCAACTCCCACATCCAAGCCTCTGACAGGTATAAGAGTTTTCTCACCTTCCCCAGACTAGTATCCCTAGAATATCACCACCTCTGTGAGTTGCCATTTTTGGTGGTCCACCTCCTGTATTTTCTGAGCCTTTTCTTTGTGTGATGTATTATGCTACTGTCCTGTTATGATTGCCCATAGAATTAATGCTCTGGCTACACAGGGTTTTGGAAGGCATTGTCTATTTTACCCTTCTCATGGACACACCTGCCATGTGTTCATAGAAACCTGTAGTAACGTGTGTCTGGAGCAGTGAACTTTCCACGCCATTCCCACTGCATCAGTCCCTCAACAAAATGTGGACACCTGTGGGTTACATGTTTAGATCTGTGTATGTGTGCACATATGACTGCCCTTGACAATCAGCAGTATCTTAATAATGCCCCCATCCCCCTTCAGTGGATACAAACCTGCCTGTTATTATGCTATCACCATTCAAACACAATGCATTAGTGATGGCAACAAAGGACCATCCATCAGCAGTCTGTGACCTAGGAACAGGGGTCTTATATCACCTATAGCACATCCTGCAGACTATATATATAAGGTATGCAGCTGCAAATCCTACAACATCAAGACAGTAACCAAGTCTGATTAGGTTCCCCTGTTCACTGTAAGGGGGTGCCCCCCATTGCACAACTGCAAACTGTCCTAGCTTTGTACTTTGTTCCATGTCAGGCTAAACCCCTTCATAGAAGGACTACAACCTGTTCTGCCTGTCCTGAAGTTGTACTTTCTGCTGTATAAGGCTGTGTTCTCCGTAACATGATTTCAGCCTCTCCTGACCTTGTACTCTGTTACCTATCAGGATGAAGCACACAAAGCATGACAGACCACTGTAATTTCTTATGTCATTTACTGCTCTGCTTAGTATCAATTCCTGTTGCTTCTCTGTACATGTATGTGTACACTTTTATTCCTGAGATCTACTGTCACTTAACCTGTCTGCTGTCAATTTGCCTATGTGACTGTGCAGTCTTTTTTTTCATAATATTCTAACTCCTGTGTTGCTCATTGTAATGCTGTTTAACTGCAGTATAGTGGCCATAAGGATAACAATTTGAAATGTTGGAACCCTCTACAGCAAGTCCTGAAACACAGCGATTGAATGGCCAATACTAAGACTGAGATGCCATTTCTTGGAGGTACGGTGTTCTCGGAGTTGGTATATATAAGTTTGTGGGGGGGGGCACTTCAAAAAAAGAGATTGTAAGGAAAAGAGCAGTTTTTTTTTGAGATTTGGTCTTCTCTGAGTTTTTGTTCTTTTTTTTTTTTTTTTTTCTTCTTTCTGTTCTCTCCATTTTGAGCCCCAACATTTCAATAGGGAGCCAGACATACATTCATAGTTTCATAGGTATATACATGGCTAATGACCACCACAGCCTTTATAAAACTAGTCTAGTAACTCAACCCAATTGTGTCCTTATGTATCATGGGCATTTATCAGCAGAAATTTCTAAAGGTTATGTTCAGGGATATGTTAGTCTGTGCATTACTGCCTGCCTCTATCTATCTATGTATCAGAGTCATGGGGGCAAGACCTGGAAGGAATTTTCAATTTCCCATCCACTGGTTAAGGGTGCGCTTAAATAGCGTTAGGGGTGGACTCATGGACAGGGAACCTGTTCCAGATCATTATGATCCTCTGAGAAGCATATTTGTCTTGCCGACATTTCTTATTTATGTCACAAACAAAACGTAATTCCTTGGATCTAGTGGTTCTAATGCTGTTCATTTTGTAGATCTGCAAAAGGTCTATCAGAGCTGCTTACAAGGATGCCTTGTACACCAGGCCTAGATCACTTCTCAGTAACCTGTAAGGAGACTGAGTATAGAGATAGGGTTTTAAGGTGATCTGTGCAACAATGTGTTTATACCCTGGAAACTTTGCTGGCATACCAATTGTTACATATGTCTCGTCAAGTACACATCAAAGGGGCATTATATTCCATTATGGATCTGATAATGGCCGAATAAAGTGGCATTATGACTTCCTTTGACCTGGATGCCATTGTTCTTACTTATAAGTTGAGCAACATAGAATGGTTTTCTTACTACCTTGGCCACATGTTTGTCAAAGGCCAGATTATTGTCTACTTAGGTTTCTAGATCTCTGACTACTGGGTAAACGTTTATGTGTGTCTTGTCGATGGTTTAATTAGTCTGGGTGGAAGTTTTCCCAAATGGCACTATAATGCATTTCTTGGCATTGAGTTTTAATCAGTGCCTTTGCCTCCAGTCATTTGCCTGTGTTCATCTCTCTTGTAAGATGTTTTTGTCATGGGGCAATCTATGATAACTCTTGATTTGATTGCAATCATCCACAAACATCATCAGTGAAAGGCCTTTGACATTAGCTTTTACTTCCAAAAAGTAAATGCCAGGTATGAGCAGTCAAGTCATGGAGCCCTGAGTTACTGGGCTAGTGTCCAGTCTCTTAATAGATGAAGTCACAGCAATCCTGAATTTCTGGGTCCTTTCTGCAGCAATCTAGTGAGTTATGTAGGGGATTATGCCCCAGTTTATTGAGTTTGTCAACTATACCCATGTGGGCATTGTTTTGAACACCTTAGCCAGAGATAGGTAGATGGTAGGCACCATTTTCCCCTTATCTGTTGCCTTGGTGACCTTTAATCTTCTCAAGGAAGTCCAGCAGGTTTAGTAGGCATGACCCTTTCTTGACAAAGCCATACTGGGTCAGGTGCAATATCTGAAGGTTGCCTATGTCTTTCTTGATCATTTCTATGATGTCAACCCATGAATTTGCAAATTTGACTAGATAGACTAATACATATCTAGTTTCTATAGCCAGTTGATGGTGCACTATTGTAAAGTGAAATAGTGACTATAGTCCTCTATTTTCATGGTGCAAACCTGTTTTGAGGCTATAATTGAAATGTGACTCAAGTGGTCTTGTATTATATCTTGTTGCAACAGTTCTTGTAGTGCAATAATTCTGGTAATGAGGCATTTTAGTATGATCACCTCTGAATCACAGCTACTGCGGTGGTGGTGCTGCGGTAGCATTGTCACCTCACAGTAAGACGTTGTCCTGTTCGATTCTCAGCTAAAGTGTCTTCTGTGTGGAGACATGCGTGAATGGGCATAACTTTGTTGAAGGTTGTGCGTCAGAGCTGGCAACTTGGCACGTAAAAAAATCTACAGCCAATCATTAGTGGACCGGAGTTCCGCTGTGGCGACCCCTAACCAGGAAAAGCCAAAAGACACAACAACAACCTCTGAATCACAGCTGTAACATGCTGTGTTTTTAGCCATAATCAGTATTAACATCTACTCTGCCTGTATCCAGGCTGGTAGGTCATGTGCCGAATAGGAACATGTACAACAACTGTAGAACTCATATGCCTACCTGGATGAGCTGGTGAAAATTTACATTTCTCAACTGTGCAGCCTAATGATGCATATCACATGGTGTCCAGTATGTACAGCCATGCACACTAAACTACTACTTTATTATGTCGTCTCACCCACAGTGTGGACATTGCCTCTTCAAGCACTAGTTTCAGTAGAGCTGTTGTCTGGAGCAGCACTGAAAAAAATTGAAAAAAACAAGAAAAATAAAACATTCTATTATATGCTGTACAGGGACCAGAAGTGAGGTAACATCTGAGAATCAAGGTGGCACTAGCTTGCCATGACATTGAATGATGTTATTGGCATCACTTGTCCTGTGGAGTGGTTCAGACAAGTGTACAGTTACCTTCAGAGGCACCATTCAGACCTGCTCCAGGTGTGAGAGATTTTAAGTAGAGAGATCCAACTTATTATTGTAAGTATTCTGTATTTTGGTTTGGGACTGTACAGTGAACTTAACACCTGCTGCTGTCACTCCTTTCTGTTGTGGGGGATATATAGTATGGATTGCTGTCTTTTTTACAATTTAGAGCAGACAAAGACATTGATTTCAAACAGGCTACCTAATTTATTAATCTGTACTATTTGTTTTTCATTTTTTATTCTTATTTTATTTCTTTGTATAGAGGCAGCCATGGCACAGGCTAAGAAACATGGTGCTACCTAGCTCTACACTGGGTGCCGGTCCCCAGGACTTCCTCTCTGCAAGGTGAAGAATGCCACACTGTGGAAGTTGAAATGCAGGACTTGCTGCTGACCCCAGTAGCTACATCTCAAGATAACAGTGAAGGCTTTCTGACAGCGGTCCAGAGGAGTCCTCCTATGCTACCTTACAGCAACTGTGGTGGCTGGTAAGAACTAAGGAAAATGAATAGCTAGATGTCTGATCTGACATCACACAGCATCTCCGTTTGCAATTGATGGAGTCAGATGGCCAACCAATCCCTTGATTTGAGCAGCCAGAGGTTGTGCCTCCTCAAGATGAGAGCCATAAAGGTGAAAGATATTTGGAGGGGTTCCTCTTTGGGTCAGTCTAACAGGTTTTCTGTTCTAGTCTTTATTCCCTTCATGGTGTTGCTCTTCCTTATATGTCACTGTTGATCCCCTGTCTGCAGTTCAGCCCTTCACATCACCACTTGTTTAGCCAATGTCAGTATGCATCTCTCCACAGTTGTCGAGTCTTGTGTGTTAGTACCTGCTCATCAGTATTTATCTGTCTGCTATGTTTGTTTGTTCTTGTTTCCTTTCCTATACCCTCCTTCCTAACCACAATTGTACCCTGCTACATTTCTCATTCTACTGTTATTATTAAATGAAAAGTGGGTACCTGCTGCCCCTCAAAAAAAAAAAAAAAAAAAAAATATATATATATATATATATATATATATATATATATGTATATATATATATATATATATATATATATATATAAATATATATATATATATATATATATATATATATATATATATAACACACACACACACACACACACACACACACACACACACACACACACACACACACACACACAGATCTATATCTATATATTCTTATTTTACTATCTCCAAGTTTCCTTCATGTTTATCAGATGAAAAGACTTGGTCATTTGCTGTGGTGGCCTTGTATTGGCTGCTGCCATTGACTTTGTTATAGATGCAGAGGGCTGTGCTTCAAACATGCATAACATGAGGCATTCAATCTCCTGGAGGGTTTCCCTTTGGTCACTTGACCACCAGTACTTTAGCCATTCAAGCAGAATGGTCATTGCCATGATTGCAGCTATGATATTTTAATATACTACCCTGTATACTTACAGCCACATTATGCACAGCAGTCATGTTATGAATCATTCTGAATACCCTCTGTTAAATAAAATTAAGAATTCAATACAGAGGAGGTTCAGATTCAAAAGTTTACTAGTGTACACCAGGAGGCAAAAAAACATACAAGTACAGAATTTTGTCTGACATGAAACAGGAAGCACACAATTTTATATATGTTTAACATTCAAGCTATGCCCACCTTACTGACGTGATATGTCACAGGATATCTACATCACTTTAGCTTACAGGCTTCTGTTCATTTAATCTGTTGATGCTGCATATTTAAAAAAACTTTTCCTTTAGATACAATACGGCCTTGCTATCCAGCTGGTCAGTCATAATGTCTTTCTGTAAAGTTACTTGTTCAAGGTTTCATATCAGTTCGAATACAATAGCAGCTTCAGTCTTTTAATGCATGTCTTTGTTCTCTATTACACTTCCTCACACAGCTGTGTGCTATCTAAGTAATACATATACAAGGCCAGCTCATTCCAACAGGAAAGAGCAGAAGATTTCATTATTTCACACATTTAATTTCCTGACCCAGCAGATAATCACTTATGAAAAGCATAAACATAAAAACTTGCTAAGCTAGCATTCTGTCAGGGTCAGAGATCAGCTTTTGCTTCAAGCCACACTGCAGTTTCAAAACTACTTCACATTTAGACATGAATTAATTTTACTACTATATGATTAATAGACTAAAATGCATTATATACTACTTTGCTTTTAAACTAGCATTTCTCATGCATTCAAATACACATTTTTCTAACATTCCCCCCCCCATTAATACTTTTTATTCTATTTTAAAGTATGCATAGTGTCATTTCATCTCCTAGCCTTTTCCACTCAGGATTTTCAGCTAGGTGAGTCATTTAATCTATACTTCAGAAAAAGCGTCATCTGAAATCAATCTTTCAATTTCAATATCTTGGTAGAAAGTTTCAGTAACAGATACATCAACAAAATCTTTGATTAATCTTTTCATGCAGGGAATTCCACAGCAAACACATGCTCCTATTAGGAGTATACTCACACAAATTGCAATTAGAATATTCATTAGGATGGAACCCCACCCCCAAATTGATTCTGGAAAAAGTCCATCAGTGGGTTTGGGCCTGGTTCAGTCATGGCTGATACTTGCTGAATTACCTCTAGGTGGTTATTTATCTCATGACAATTGTCAGGAATAAAAGCACAGCATTCTTCTTTGATAAGCGCGCACGTACCACCTCTCACCGCTAGGGTGAAGTCAAGAGCCATCCGATTTTGTAGCACAACAGTTCTCATTGCATTCAGTTCATCAGTCACCAATTCTAGGGTGGAAAAAGTTGCATTACTCATTACTTCGAGAAGTTTCGACAACTTCCTCAGCTCCCAGATCGATTTGACTGCTCCATAGGCTGGGAATATTCCTGCCCAGGATATAACACTGTCACTCAAGTCCATATGAGTCAATTCACTTTCATCTTTTACTGAATTATGGTCTTTCCAACCAGCTTCAATCTTCCCAACTGGATTCACAGGTTTCTTAACTGGACCTTCGGATTTTCGAGCTGTTTCTCTTATGTTTCGTATCTTACCCAAAGGTAATTCTGCAGTATGTCTTATTGCCGGAACCAAGTAACCCAAAAAACAACTGCTGGACCAATTCTCAGGTAACCATTTATATGCCTTTTTCCCACAAATAAAATAACAGTTTTCTACTTTAGTACTAATACACATCAGCCCTACATGAAACATTTTCTGATCTATAACTGAAAATTGTTTAAACAAAACTGGATTTTTTTGAATGTCATTCATAGTTGTTTTCAATGAGTTTAGATACGAGTCATAATTAGTATTGCAAAATGTATTGCCATTACTATTCTTAATATAACATCGGTAAGATATGGTTATATTACAATTGCTCCAGCCCACCTGGAGAGTGTCATTTTTGTAGAAACATACAACTCCTTTTTGTGTGACAGGTAAAAATAAAGCTATTTTGTCCTGTGATCTCACAGTTCCTGTGTCGAAAAGTAAATTCTCCCAAGTCTCATTTATCCCCAAAGGGACAGCGGACATTATCAGTCCTCCATATGCTGTTGGTATAGCTATACAAACTCAGCAATTTGAAATGTTCATAGTCTCTGCATACACACATTTCATGGCTAGGTATGTGTTAAAGTTTGGATGCCAGTCTATAGACATTTCATCACGCCTTCCCACTTTCACTTGTGTGGTTGTGTGTAGGATAAACCACAGCAAGAGGAAAATTGTCACAATTACAGTCAATAAATGTACACTCAACAAAATGATTATGCAACATCTCTGGGGTTGATCTAAACTTGTATTCGTTTTGTTTTTGGCCATCTCGGTCTGGTTGTGTATCAGTCACAAAGTTTTTATCAAGTTGAAAGTTCTTTACCGGTTTACAATGCGTCAAATGAACCCAGGACATCCTCTCAGCCACTCTAACTGCAGTAGGCATTGCCAACAGAATCTGGTACGGTCCCTCCCACTTTGGACTCGCCCAATTCTTCCTTTTCGTCACTTTCACCAGACGTATGTTCCAGGAGCCAAGACTGCTTCCACCGGTCTGGTCTGTTCCTTATCTGAAAAAGAGTTAAACTGCAAAACAGATTTATTTTTTAACAGTTTCCTCATATAACTAGCTAATGAACTGTCAGCCTCTTGCTCTGCAGGCATGAGAGCTTTCCACTGAGGCACATAATATGCTCTCCCAAAAACCATTTCAAAGGGAGTCAAACTCTTTACATTTGGAACCGTTCTCATACTCAGCAGTGCTAAAGGCAGACAGTATATCCAATTCTTTTGGGTCTCCTCTACTAGCTTCCTATGTTTATTCTTTAGGGTACCATTGTACCTTTCCACCAGTCCTGCTGACTGTGCGTGGTAAGCACAATGGTTCTTCAAGGAGATACCAAAAAATCTCCCAAGCTGGTGAACCATTTGATTCACAAAATGTGTGCCATTGTCACTATAAATTCTCTCCGGAATGCCAAATCTAGGGATTACTTCTTTTATAAGGGCTTTCGCCACTGTTGCTGCATCCGGGTTTTTAGTTGGAAAAGCTTCTACCCATTTAGAAAACATGTCTACAATAACTAAACAAAACTTTTTCCCTTCACATTTGTTCAATTCTATGAAATCCATACAAATAGTATGGAACGGGTATGGTGGTATAGGGAAACTTCCTTGCTTGGTTTTAAATGCCCCTTGTGCGTGATGCTTGTTACAAGTATGACAAGCTGCACAAAATTTTTGTGTGTAATTTGTGTATCCATATGTTTGGAATATTCGATTTACTAACTGTACCATCCCCCCCTGTTGAGACATGGCACTGCCCATGGCTCAACAAAGCTGCATATCTAAATAAATTAGACGGCAATATCTGTTTTCTTTCTTTGGAAATGTACAGTCCATTCTCAAGAATTGCACCTCGTTTTACCCATTTTTGTTTTTCTGCTCTTGTAGTAAGTGTCTGCATTGTTTTTAACATGTCTAAATCTAAAATCTCAGAGGGTTGTAATTCCTCATTTAAAAGTAAAGTTTCTGAGTCTGAGGCTGCTTGCTTTGCAGCTGCATCAGCTTGTGCATTGCCTTTCGAAATCTTATCCTGCTGTTTTGTATGAGCTACACATTTACAAATAGCTACTTTGGTAGGTAACTGAATAGATTCTAATAACTCCAAAATAAATTGCGCATGATTAATAGGTTTTCCACTAGATGTTATCATTCCTCTATTTTTCCATTGTTGTGCAAATACATGTACTGTAGAAAAAGCATACTGACTATCAGTATATATGTTCACACTTTTATTTTTTGCTAAAGTACATGCCCTTGTCAAAGCTATCAATTCCGCTGCTTGTGCAGATAAGTTGTGTGGTAAGGATTGAGCTTCTAAAATTTCAGATACTACATACCCCACCAGATTCTTCCCTGTAGGACACCTTCTGCATGAGCCGTCCATGTAATATGTCACCTCAGCATTATCCAAGGGCATATCTGTAAGATCTTGTCTAGGTAAAGCTAACTGTTCAATTTCCTGCAGGCAGCTGTGTGGTGTGCCCTTCGCAGGAGTTGGAAGTAATGTTGATGGATTCAGTGTCGTACATCGTTCAATTGTCATATGAGGTTGGCTCAGCAGTATAGTCATACATGAAAGATGTCTAGCAGGAGAAAGGTATGCCACTTTCTCTTGCAGTGCAACTGCATGAGGCACTCTCAATGTGAGAGGGTGGAATAACACCACTGAAGCCGAAGCCTGTACTGCCATTGCGGCTGCAACTACTGCTTGTACACAGTGAGGCAAAGATCGCACCACTGGGTCTAACTGTGATGAATAGTAGGCTATGGGGCATTGCTTGTCCCCATGTTGTTGCGTCAATACTGACGTCATATACCCTTGCTTACAATCTATGATCTGAATGAACCGTTTGTGATAATTTGGAAGTCCTAAAACTAATGAAGAAGCTATTAACTGCTTCAACCTGCAGAAAGCCGTTTCTGCTTCAGTTGTCCATTGTAAAATGTCTTGTGCTGCCATTGGTGTCTTATATATCAAGTCAGTCAGTGGAGCAGATTCCAAAGCATAATTTGGTATCCAGCTCCGACAAAAATTAGTTGTACCTAAGAAAGACATCATTTCTTTCTTGGTTGTTGGTTTGGGTGCTTGCAAAATCGCTGTTTTTCTTTCCTCATCTAGTATTCTACCTTCATTGGATATTACATATCCTAGGTATCTAACTTGCTTTCTCCAAAGTTGTAACTTACTTTTGTTTACTTTGTGTCCTTGTGTTGCTAAAAATTTCAATAATGCTACAGTATCCTCCCTGCTCTGTTGCTGGGTGGGTGCTGCTAGCAAGATGTCATCTACGTAAAGTAGAATTTGACTACCTCCTGGTGGGGTAAATCCTGCCAGGTTGCTGGCCATTTCTTGTGCAAATATTGTTGGGCTCTCACAATATCCCTGTGGTAGTCGAGTATACGTATACCTTCTACCCTGAAATGTAAATGCAAACCAATATTGACTATCAGGATGTATAGGTATTGAAAAGAAAGCATTGCTAATATCTACCACAGAGAAATACTTCTGTTGTGGTTCTAAATCGTTTAACAAGGTATGTGGGTCTGGCACCGTAGGTGCTCTAGGTATTACTGCATTGTTTACAGCTTGTAAATCTTGTACCATCCGCCATTCCCCGTTTGCTTTTTTAACAGGAAATAGGGGTGTATTACATGGTGAATCAGGAGATTCTACCAGTACTCCTTCTTTGAGTAATGCTGCTATTATAGGCTTAATTCCTATTTCTGCATCCTTTCTCAAAGGGCATTGTTTTTTCTGTGGTCTAAAAGCTGACTTTGGGGTAATTGTAACTGGTCCTGCTGTTCGAATAAGTCCTACATCTGACTTGCCAGTTGACCAAAGGGTAGTTGGAATTTCACACAAAGCCTTTTCTTCTTCTTCTAATAAAAATGCTAATCAGCTGTTCTCGCTAGATTGCAAGTGTACAGCTGGATGTGCCTGTGTCAGCCAATTCAGTTTTTGTTTTTGTATCCCTTGTTCTGACAGTTCTAAATCAGTCTGTTTCTCCCATCTTGTTACTTTTTCTCCTAAATCTGCCCATTTAACACCTTTGTTCTTTGTCAAGCTGACATGTGGCAACCGATTTGATCTATACAATGCAAGGAATTCTTGAGGTAATGAACAGCTAACTACACTGTTTCCCTCAGCATCCCAGTACAAAGTACGCAAAACCAATCTAGTTGCACGATTTCTAAACAATTCTTGCGCATATTCTCTATCAGGTCCTGGTGTAGTACAGTAGTACAGAGTACAGTGTAACAAATGCTGTCGATCAGTGTCAAGGGAGGGGGCTTTACTGATGGCTACATTCATCAGCTCCTCGGTTACTGCCCCTGGACCAGTCGTGACTAGGTCCTGGCTGTACCAGTAAAAAGTTTCACCCTCCGGTCGCACTACAAAGGTATCCATTTGTCTCTGTGCCTCCATACCTTGTACAGTCGGAACTACTGCTATGCCAGATATCTGCATAAGGTCCCTGCCCAATAGGTTTACTGGACACTTTGCAGAAACAACTATTTTACTTCTCTGGGTCATACCTGAAACAGGGTCAGTTATTGCTATATCATGGGAAAGTGGTTCCCTGTATAGCTGTCCATTTGCGGCTTTTACTAGTATGTAATCAGGTGATTCAGATTGTTCTGGTAACTTGGAGGGGTGTATCAAAGTCCGTGACGCTCCTGAGTCACACAAGAATTTGACTTCCCTTCCCTCCGCCAGAAGTGTAACTTCCGGTTTCGTATCTGCCAAGTAGAGCTCTAAGCTCAATAATGCTAATTCTAAAATTTCACTTTCTTCATCCTCCATATCTACTTGCACTTCCTCTACTCCTTCTATCACATTTACATGTGTTTTCTGTTTATTAACTGTTCCTGATGATTTCTGACTTTCACTTGATGTATCCTCACTATCATATAGTCAGTCCTCATCTCCCTTATCTTCTGTGATTACCTTTTTGTTTTGCCTACAATCCCTTGCTAGATGTCCTTTTTTCCCACACTTGAAGCATTCACCTTTCTTTTTCCTTTCTACAAAATCTTCTAATCGCTTGTCAGACTGTTTGTTTCTCTGGGTATTTTTCTTGCCCTTTTTACCTGACTGTAATACAAATACTTCAGCTCCATCTTCAGCAGTGAAGACTTGCGCCTTCTTTTTCTTTTTACTATTAAAATGTCTCTCAGCATGTCTAGCGTATTCGAGTAAGGCTTGCAGCCTCCCTGTTCGATGATCTATCATATGCTTCGTAATGAAGCTACTAATAGGTGCAATGCAACCTTTCAAAAATGCATTTTTTAATTGTTGTTCATACGGGGAATCATTCGTTTGGTTCTCAGGAACTGACATACCGCTATGATTATTAAAACATTCTAATAATCTAGCATAATATCCATCTATTGTCTCATTTTCCTGCTGTATGCATTGATTAATGCAAGTCCAGTCTGCTCTGGGTTTCCATTTCTCAGAGATTCGGTCTGTCAGACCTTTCACTCTGTTGTCTAACTCTGTGTCACTACGTGGGAGTGGTCTAAGCTCTGCATTACGAGGATTCCAGGTGCCACAAATCATGTGCCAATCCGGACCTATAATTTGTCTTACTACTTTTTCTACTTCTTCCCCATTCAAGTAGTAACTTAACCTCATGCCTTGTAAATCTTCTAAAAATTTCGTAAAATTAACTTTCGGATGGGGGATTCCTTCAGTAGCCTTCCGGATGTCCTCCGGTGTCCATGGTCTATATACTAAGAGTGTTAGGTCCTGCCCTTCCTGTCCTGCCTGAGGATTTGGAACTTCTATAAGTGGGCATATTTCTTCATCACTCTCATCCTGTAAATTTCTCTCCGTTTGGTATGATTCTGTGTCCCTATGTGTTTTACGTGTTCGGGACCTAGTCTCAATAGGATCTCTAACAAATAGTTGTGGTTTTGCTGAAACTTCAGAATAACGCGGAGGCGGACCAGCCTGTCCACTCGCTTCATATCCTGAAAAGGGTAAGGGAGGGGGTAAGGGAGGAGGAGGAGGAGCTGTTGCTATTACCAAGTTATTATCCTCTTTGTCTAAAAATAATGTTTTTGAATTTTTAAGCTTCTGTTCTCTACGATTTGCTTCCTCAATCCACCTGTGTGCTTGAGGTATGCCTAGTTGGCGTTGCTTTTTTGCCTGACCTCCTGCATCAGATTTAAGCTGTTTAAGGAGTTTAACTAGTGAAGGTTTATCTAGTTTACCATCAAATTCATATTTGCTAACCCATTTTGTATAATACCTAACGTTATCAGAACGCTGTAATTGCATGTACTTTGCGTCTTCGGTTAGGGGCGGATCTCGCGAGGTTTTAGTGCACTGATTACCCATGTCAAAGAAAATGTTATGTAACCCTTTTTTATCACGTGATATTAAGTTCTTAGTTCCTGTTCACAGTTTATCTAGAATAACTGTCTACCTTATTCTGTTACCCTGATATATGACCAAATATACAGTATTTCCTTTTGTCCCTGATTTGCAAAACAAATCTTGACAACAATATACTGTAACCTAGTCCCTGATCTAAAACAGAAAAAAGGCAAATTCTTCCTACCTGAGCCTCTGGTATTGAAAATCGTTCAAGTTCTGCTTTTTGGCCACAGATCAGAAAGTGGCCAGCCTCTTTACATACGACAATTCAGTCGGAGGTCTTTTCACTCAAGAAGAACCATTTCTGTAACTTCTCCTGCGCAGTATTCGACCACCGATATGCTCTGATCTGCAGCTTACCAAGGGAATTCCGTCTTGCGAAGGACCAAACTGTTAAATAAAATTAAGAATTCAATACACAGGAGGTTCAGATTCAAAAGTTTACTAGTGTACACCAGGAGGCAAAAAAACATACAAGTACAGAATTTTGTCTGACATGAAACAGGAAGCACATAATTTTATATAGGTTTAACATTCAAGCTATACCCACCTTACTGACGTGATATGTCACAGGGCATCTACATCACTTTAGTTTACAAGCTTCTATTCATTTAATCTGTTGATGCTGCATATTTAAAAAAACTTTTCCTTTAGATACAATATGGCCTTGCTATCCAGCTGGTCAGTCATAATGTCTTTCTGTAAAGTTACTTGTTCAAGGTTTCATATCAGTTCGAATACAATAGCAGCTTCAGTCTTTTAATGCATGTCTTTGTTCTCTATTACACTTCCTCACACAGCTGCGTGCTATCTAAGTAACACATATACAAGGCCAGCTCATTCCAACAGGAAAGAGCAGAAGATTTCATTATTTCACACATTTAATTTCCTGACCCAGCAGATAATCACTTATGAAAAGCATAAACATTAAAACTTGCTAAGCTAGCATTCTGTCAGGGTTAGAGATCAGCTTTTGCTTCAAACCACACTGCAGTTTCAAAACTACTTCACATTTAGGCATGAATTAATTTTACTACTATATGATTAATAGAATAAAATGCATTATACACTACTTTGCTTTTAAACTAGCATTTCTCATGTATTCAAATACACATTTTTCTTAACACCCTCACATTTCATACATGCATTCTACTTAAGGAGAGGAGTCTTCTTATTCTCATTAAATGTCTTTTACAAAAGTTCATTCTACGTGTATCAGTTTTCTGTCTAATTGTTCAGTAGAACAAGCAGTCTTAAGCAGTTTGAAGATATATGATCTGATATTATACCAACAAGAAGGAAATACCTTTTTGTCCTCCTTCAGATACTGGAATATTTTGTCATGCATGGAATGTTTTGCACAACATACAGAAACATTTTACCATGGATGATATTTTAGCAGAGCATATAGAAACATTTTGTCATGTATGGTGTACTGATGAAGAGCACAGACAAACAATTTGTCATGCATGGTGTGCTGACTGAAGTCCATTCTAAGTAACACAAATGATTGTGTGAAACAATACTTCATCTCACATTCTTTTACATTCTGTAATGATTGTTAGTTATCAGTATAAATGGAAATATATGTGCATGTTTTATTTATGTTTATTTATGTTGATATGTATACACAAAGTTGACCAGCGCTAGTAACACCATAAAATAGCTTTGCATGTCTCCTCAGCATAAGTAATCCAGACAAAAAGAACTTTGCTAAAATGTATAAATATAGTTGTTTTGAAATCATAACATGGATGTCTTTTTCAAGTGTGCAGCAAACATTATAAATTAAACTTAATATATTGTGGTCAGCACTGAAAAGCACATACTTAGAAAGCATATTTTCACTATGGTCTTCTCTACTGAGGTTATACTATTTGCTCAGTTGCCATAAACAGCACAATTCTTCTCATCTATTTCCTGGCAGTAGTGCTTGAGCAACAAAATCCCATAATTTTTGTATGCAGTAATTAAATCACCAGGAGAAAACTAAAATCTTTGTTCATATGTTGTGCCTACCCAGGTGGAAGCAATATTTTGCAGAATTTCACAAGAGAATAGATAATAACTTCCACTTTGTGTGCCCTTTCTTCTAAAACACAGAAAATATAATTTTTTTGCTGCGATTCAGATTGTACTGAGTTCTGCCTGCTGTTGCCTGAAGACACTATAGAGCTATTAATTCATTAAACTGTAATTGTTCAGGGATTCTTCAAGCTTGTAAATAATTATATAATTGTAATAGGATGTTAAACAAAATCACTGAGGTAATACTTTCCACAGTGTACTTATGTTGCTGAGCTTACTGTTAAGAAGTCTTTTAAACACACACAGACACAGGTGGGCAGAAATACAGACAGACAGACAAATGACACAGATAGACACACACACACACAGTGAAAGCATATTGTTATTATTATTGTTACAATTTGTTACAATGACATACAGTATGTGCACACACATTGTAGAAGTACATATGCATTAGTATTTGTAGACTTTGTTAAAATGATCTACTAAGTACAGATCCCAGTAAAAGAATGACACAGACCCTAACATTCCTCTAAAGTTAAGCATACAATCTCATCTATTTCAGTGCAATCAATATACATTTTTAATTTCTCAGCATAAAAAGTACTACCTATAAAAATAGCCTTATAATTACATATTCACAATGCAAATTACAGCTTAAGTCTTCTAATCCGTTACTTCTAAAATTAAGGGAATTCATGAATCTAGAATGGGGCAGCCCTGGATCAAGCTGTGGATTTTCGTTTAGTATTATATTTTGAGACTTAAAATTACTAAGCTGATATCTTCACACAATGCCAGTATTACAGGCTGATATACCAAAAGGACTGTACTGACAACATGAATAATGTTGTGTTTTTTTTCAAGTAAGAAAAAAAATTAATACAAATACCTCAACAACCGCAGCCTTGTTATTTTACATAAATACATCGATTTTCATTGATTATTTTTTCAGTTCCTGCTTATATAGTCAGAGTCACAAAAGAATAAGGGCACATTTTGACAAGTGTCAGCTTAAAGGTAATCAGCCATTCTAAAATGGATATCAGACCATTAGAGGATAAACTCATTTGAGCATACACTCACAGGCACACACACACACACACACACACACACACACACACACACACACACACACACACATGCGTGCACACACACACACACACACACACACACACACACACACACACACTCATTTGCAGGTTATTTAACATTTTGCCAGATAATTTGTTGCCATGTCTTTGTAATATAGGAAAAAACTAGAGATGCAAGTGAAAACTTATTGATTTGTAAAGATACAGGATCGATATGCAAACTTCACATAGAAGACACCCTGTTCAGGAACTAAACAAAGTAACAAAGCTGACTGGTGTACCATTCTGCTGTGCATTTTATGAATAAACACATAATGATAATGAAACCTATTTGATCCATATTTAAATACGGGAAGTAGTGGTATGGGGGTTTGCCTCCCACAACTGGTACCCATTACAAGACAAAGGTCAATGTGAGCCATTGCCTTAGGCAATATCCAACACCTGCCATACTCTAGTAAGCTTTACTCTGCACAACTAGAGATTAGAGTTATCATCAGTGGCTACAAAGGATTTCCCCCATCAATGATCACTGTCAGCATCTTCCTGTGTGACCTTAGCAACTTGGATACATTTATTTGGTAAATACACACACACACGTGCATGTGCACGGGCGCGAGCATGCACACAAGAAAAATTCAGAAGGGGAAGATGGTACCTCAGAATCACCAACTCCCATCTTTCCATTTTTTAAAATATATGGATACTAGTTTATGAAATCTGACAAAACATGAACACTGCTTACTATTTACCCTTAAGATAGACCAACTTTTAAATATTCGTTTTGTAGCGGTTAGCTCTAAGTATTCATCTTTCAAATCATGTGTGGCACAGTTTGTTACCCAAGTAAAATGTATAAGCCATTAGCTAATAAAAAAGGAAACAATAGACATAAGCATTCCAAGTTAAATCATGAATTTCTTTTATTTCAAATAATTATGTTTAAGAATGGTTTCCTAACTAAATATTCAGTCAAAGATTTTTCAAGAAATTGAGAAAAGAACAACATTTTAAAAAAGACAGAAGATGGAAACAGGAAAAAAGAATATTTCAAAAATCTAAATTAGAAACTATATACTTCTGGCTAAAGATATGTTATACCATTATTGCTTGTGGCTTTTCTGTTCATAATGAAATTTCAGATTCCTTGGAGGGAATACAGTTGAGCTGTATATTCAAAAGCATCCTTTGTCAGGCAAAGCAGTAACCTTATAGTTTCTGTCCTTCTTTTATTCCTGAATTAACAATCAGACTTTTTTTTATAATCTGCAAACAAGATTAACTGTGGCTTTGATTTGAATTTTGAAAGATGCCCTTTCTGCTTTCACAGTTACATATTTCTTGTTGGGGGGAGAGTCTCAAAACTCTGCTGTGTAAGTAAGGCATCAGCATGTGATCTATGCAGAGTCTTCAAGCAGCAGACTTTGCAATAGTGCAGTCAAGAAGTGCGGCTTAGTTCAGTGTTGAAGATGCAAAACCCTGTCATTTTGAATGTTTGTTTCTCATCTGTGTTTACATCATACTTGACCAGTTAAGTAGACCCATGTTTATTTCCTGTCATAAAATTGATGTTCTCACTTGAAGTTGTTTTTTTGGAGGGTTCCAGCCCCCAGCACCTTTGATGTGAAGGAAATGCCCCACAAACCGTAAACTTATCTAGACTGTCATTAAAATTGTCATACATCAGAAAAAAGGGAATATTCTGAGAAATGAAAATCTCAGAATTTATAATTGTATGGCTGCATTTTCAGTCATTTAGTCCCACATTAGTGTGTCTTGGAATAACATATAGTTACTGTTGTCTACAGTCAGTAAACTAACAAAACAAGGAATCACTTTAAGGTTCACCCTTAAAATCAGCCAATCCTTAATATTGAAATGGTAGCAATTAGCTATGAGTAGTTATTTTCACAAAAAGTAACATCAAATAAGTTGTTACACAAGGGAGATGCATACATAAATAAATAAAACATCAGCTACAAACATTCAAAGTTGTATAACAAAATGATTTAGTTGAAATAAGTAAGAAGAACATTTCCTTCCTAAATGAATAGCAAACAGTAAAAATCTTTAAGAAAATTTCTAAAACAACAGTACGTCTGTCTTATTTAGACATGTTAGGTTCACTCAGTTAGACTCTGTGACATTTTGTTATTATTCTAGACGAATGCCACCATAACTCAGTTTAATGCCATCAACATACAGAATTACCTAGTAAAGAGGTACACAGTGGTAACTTTTAACTAAAAGTAAACATAAGAAAAAAAAAAACAGTATATTGTGTATAGCTCTTACTTTTTCATTTCAATGTATGAGTGAAAATTTGTTACAGCTGAAGCAAATAAATATCTGAACTATGTCAGCAAAGTTGAAACCTCCATTATAAGTTGTATTATAGGAGATGCTGTTTGTAAATATTTGTCACTGGGAGAAATATCTACACTGTGAAGAATCATGTACTTTCATGTATGATACTTATTGTACCATACACGTAGAGCATCCAGACTCTGCTATACTTTGCTGTGAAGGAAAGGTTAATTTGCTTTTATTTGCTGCATTTTGTATTACTTTATTGCCTTTTTATATTTTTAATACTGTGGTTTGTTTCTTTACCTTGTGTTACACTTGCATTCTTCTTTAACTGCATATTAAAACTTCAAAAGAGACCACAGCTCTGTCTCTTCTGAGTCAGGCAGACATTTTCCCCACCCTGCCACCCAGTTACAGTTGTCTTGTTAAATAAACTGCCTTTCTAGTTGCCAGCCTCTTATGTTAATTTGACCATATATCTCATTTCCTTTCTGCTTTCACTGGCTTGTGTGAGTAATCACAAAATTATCATTTTTGAAATCACTCCCCTTCAACTATTTAAATGTATTGGCCATCCTACTGTATTCCCTAGTACCAGAATACAAAAGTGACCACCCCTTTCAATCCATCTTGCTGTTTTAAAAATAGTAACTCTCCACTAAACCTTAACTTTTTAAACAGGTAAAACTTGAGTTACCTACTTTCACATCTAACTTCTCTAGTGCACACTGCAGTGTGCATTTTTTTTATCTTACCTTTAAGCATCCCTGTGACTAGCACTTGTGCTAATACCTGCAGGAAAGCACTAGGAAGCCTTAAACTGATACAAGCACTCATCTCTCCTTGTTAATAAGGAGAAATTAATCATAGGCACTAAACAGCCTATAATTGCAAAGTACCTTGCTAAGGTAAGGGAAAACAGCTCCTGTACTTTACAAAAAAAAAAAAAAAAGCACCAAACCAGGCATGTCCAAGGGTCAGCTTCCGGTGATTTCTCCTGTCCACCTGGTGAATCTGGGCATACTGGGGCAATGCAGCAATTGCCTCATGTACACAGACAACCCCCCCCCTCCTACCACCCAACACTACAACCTGTGAGAGATGCACTTACATAGCCAAACTGGAAGCAAAGCTCTCTCCACCCAAGATTGTGCTAGACAGTCAAGAGGAAAAGGTTAACACCCACACTACACTTCAAGCAACACAGAGCCCTTCTAAACCCACACCACCAATACCCACATATAGCAACACTAAATACACATATGTGGAGGCCCTTAACTGTAACTTGCCCAAGTAAAAACGACCTCTGAAGCTGAAACACAAACAAACACGAGTGACAACCAAAGTGTCACATAGCTCACAACACCAGTGTGCCACCCAGCAACAGCCCCTAAGGCAAGACAATGTACCTAACACTTTAGTCATAGGTGACTCTATAGTCCAGCACACTGATGTCCCACTCACCAGGTTGAACAAGGAGAAAATTACAGTCAAATGCCTGTTGGGTGTCAGGATCCACTACATAACGCATGCACTCAAGTCACTCCACAACAAGTACAAATATGACTCTGTCATTGCCCATGTTGGAGTGAATGACCTGAGACGTACCTCCCTGGACTATATGAAAAAAGACATGGAAGATCTCTTGGATCATGTGGCCCAGGCAGGTATGATCCTAGCCCTGAGTAGCAACCTGCCTTCACCCAGAATGATAGCACAATATAAGGACAAAATGATTGACTTCAAAAATTGGCTAAGCTTCTGGTGTCATTCAAAGGCGATCCAGTATCTGTCTGCCTGAGACGACATGATCGACAGACCACGATGCTTTGCCAGAGATGGTCTACACCTGTCGCCCCTGGGATTCAGGTTACTGGCTAAGGCTCTTGCCACCCCTATAGTGCCGTTTTTAGGCAAAGTTCAAAGGATAAAACCAAAACCATGACAGGTACAAGCATGCAAAATCTGAAGGTAATGTTACTCAATGCTAGACGTCCAAACCTCAAAATGCACTCTCTCGAGCCACTCCTAAAAATGGAGAACATCAATATCAGTGCAGTAACTGAGACCTAGTTCAAGGCTTCAGAGAGCACCCCTGCAATACCAGGCTACAACTCTTACCACACTTTTCGGCCACCAAACCAGGACCGAAACACTAAAGGTGGAGGCGTGTCCATATTCACCAAGGATATTCACACCACCAGGCTAGTTGCCCAACACAATGCATCTGAAATTCTCCAGGTGCAACTAACACTAGGTAAGACTGCAATCCAAATTGTAGCTTGCTACAGATCACCCACCATGCCCCAAGATTCTCACTACACCTTTCTAAACATACTGAAAAATATTAAGATAGAACCAAACACCCTAACACTGGGTGATTTTAACTAACCTGCCATTAACTGGGAAAACTACTCATGTACCAACACCTTTGCCCAACGGTTCTTGGAATTCATAAGTTCCAATGCCATGGAACAACTAATCCATAGTCCCACCAGGGGCTCCGGTATCCTAGACCAGGTCATTACCGACATGGGAAATCGATACTCCACTCCTATGGTCACCCCTTCGTTAGTCAGGTGTGACCATAAGCTAATCACCCTTAACATCCACATCCCAACCCCCCCCCCCCAGTAAGAAAACCTCCATAAAAAACTTCTCCAAAGCCAACTTCATGCTACTCAAGTCAGAAGTGACAAACTTCATAACACCTATGCAGATGGGAACTGAAAGTTCGACTGCTGAATCCTACACTAAGGCACTGTACGAGCACATCCACTCATGCATGAATTGTGCCATCCCAAATAGAACCAAGTTGCTCTCCTCCAAAAAAAGGAAGCCAATCTGGTGGTCCCTTGCCAGAAACAAACTTTACAACAAAAGGAAGAAACTGTTGCAGAAAAGAGGAAAATTCCAGGATGCAAAAAACTCCCTTACCAGCCTCGGTAAGAAACTGAGATCCCTCATAAAATCCTCCAAAGCTAGTTATGAAAACAAAATTGCCAAAGATTCCAAAGGCAACCACAAGGCATTCTATAACTATGTCAATAATCTAAATGGCAATGCTCAGATCTGCTCTGAGCTAAAACAGAATGGCATTAAATATACTGATCCCAAGGATATTTCCAATATCCTGGCAGATCGATTCAATGCCAACTTTACCCCCTCTCACCCCCTAAACGGCCCATCTCAATACCAGAAGATTGCTAAATTCCGGTAATAACGGCCACACAGGTAAAAAATGCACTCTCCAAAGCTATGAATACAGCATCCATGGGACCAGATGACATCTCAGGCTGTGTATTACATGAACTACAATATGAACTGGCACCTCACCTAAGTGTCATGTTTAATCATAGCCTCACCTCAGGTTTCATGCACACTGAGTGGCACAGAGCTACAGTTATCCCACTCCACACCATCCCATCAGTCTGACGAGCCTTATTTGCAAGGCCATGGAGTGTATTATCATGGAACTTATAAACAAAGACATTGGCAACCTTCAAACACTGGACCCCACCCAGTTTGGATTCGTAAAGGGCCGATCCTGTCTCCTGAACCTGATTGACTTCGTCGAATCAGTCTCCAAAGCCATGGACAAGGGTAAGGTGGTCCACACAGCCTATCTAACCCTCGCCAAGGCCTTTCACACCATCCCCCACTCTGGAATCATAGATAAACTTACTAAGCTGGGCATTAATCCCTACATCACCCAATGGGTTGCCAACTGGCTTACTGACAGAACCCACACTGTAAAAGTAGCAGACTCCAAATCCAGCTCCAGACAAGTGACAAGTTGAGTACCTCAGGGTTCAGTCCTGGGACTGCTCTTGTTTGGCATCTACTTCTCTGAAGTACATGCCAACACTAAGGGACTCTGGCTAATGAAGTTTGCAGATGACTGCAAACTGGGAGCCATTATTGAATCCCCAAATGATGTGGATACTCTACAAAAGGGCCTTACAGAAACAGATGTTTGATGCCAGAGCCATGGGCTCAAGCGCAATGCCAAGAAATGTATAGTTATCCCCTTTTGGAAAAAACATGTACCCGTGAATTACCACATAGGTGGCAGTACACTAAACACCGAAAGTGTGATAGAAGACTTAGTGACACAGGTGGACAGTGGTCTCACCTTCGATAGCCACATCGCCACAACAGTCAGGAAATCCTTCTATGTGGCACACCTCATCACTAAGGGCTTTTCATCCAGGAAAAAGGAGGTCACTGTCCCACTGTAATCATCCCTCATTAGACCCATTATAGAATACAACACCCCATTTGGTATGTACCTCTCAAGACATCTGCAACAACTGGACAGGCCACATAAATGCCTCCCTAAAAGAATCACAGGCCTAAAGCAGATGCCCTATGTTGATCGCATTAAAAAACTCCAGCTATACACTGTCGCATATCGTCTACTCAGAGGTGATTTCTGCTTAACATACAAGGCCATGTCAAACCCAGAGCTGTTGGACATGCTAGACTTAAAGAAATCCCAATCCCTCAGAGCCACATGCTCCAGGGATCTAAACCTTGTCATCACAATAAACCAAACATGCTGGAGGGATAGATTCCTGACCCAGGGACTCCCCAGACACTGGAAAAGACTGCCCATACATGTCAAGCAGAGTGCCTCTTTAGCCCTCTTCAAAAGGAACCTTGACGATTGGATGGGAGAATGGAAATTCACCCCCAGAATCACGTCAGTCGCCCTGCTAGACAGGGATCCAGGGAAGTAAATAGTGTGGGAAGAAATAGCCAGGGAATTCTTATGGCTAGGCTTGTATAGGCCCTAGGGCTGATAGCCTAGTACCAACCTATGAAACTATGAACCTATATATATATATATATATATATATATATATATATACACATATATATATATATATATATATATATATATATACACATATATATGTATGTATATATATATATATATATGTATATATATATATATATATATATATATATATATATATATATATATATATATATCAACAGAGAATTTTCAGTTACTCCTATTTAGTACAATACACAGATAATCAGCTTGGCAGGCAGTGCCATCTATTTGTTATGCTCAGGATGACTGGATCGCTAAGGGGTCATTTAACCTGGTTCATGAGTTTCCTGTTCATAGCTAACAGAATGCTTATTTCAACAAAGAGTTTTCCCTGATTTTATTCAGCACTCATTCTGTGTAATGCTTCTAATAGTCCTAGCCTCCCAAAATGTAAACGGAATACATTATTTATTTACCAGTTTGGTGTCCGTAGTCAACCTTAGAACATTGATGCTAACATAGTCCATAATAGGTAATGGTTCTACTTTTACAATGCACTATGCTAGATGTAAGAATTACATGATTTTATACAATAGTGCACTAATTAAGATGGCATACAGCATAATGGAGTATCTCAAAATCAGATATGTAGTCTGATTTGCAAGGAACTGTTGTAGCACATTAATAAAATAAGGAGTACTGTTCAAAGACACAATATCATACCTATCAGTGATGGAAATACTAACAGAAGACAATGTAACAATACAGTTACAGGGGGATGTTAACTGGATTATGGTGATAGAAGAACTCTACCACAAACACTAGACTAGATATGAAGGAGGACAAAATATTTGTTCATAGTTTCATGGGCTCATAGGTGCTTATTTGGCTAATGACAACTAGGGCCTTTTTAAGCCTAGCCATGCATCCCAAATCTCTGATAAGTTCTGGTGCCCTTGACAAATGTAAGCAGGGGCTTTGGAGATAAAGCATTTACAAATATGGGCCTGGGAAATGAACCATTTACAGGTTGCCTGTGTCCTTTAAAGACATAGGTACCAAGCCAGGGATGAATTTCTTGTTCCCCATCCAATTGTCCAAGTTACACTTAAATTGGGTTAAGGAGGAACTCTGCTTCACAAGGATGGGGAGCCTGTTGCAGAGACAGGGTAGTCTCTGGGATGCATACTTGTCTCTCTGGCAGGTCCTATTCATATCACAGGCAAGGTTTAAGCTTTTAGAACAGGTAATTCTGGTGCTGTTTGTTTGGTTTTTGACATGCAGGAGGTCCATCAGAGTGGGTTCTGACAATGCCCTGTGTCCCAGCCATAGATCACCCCTCAACAGCCTGTAGGAGACACAATACAGGAATAGGCCCTTGAGGCAGTCTGCATAGGACATTATACTTACATGATGTATTCTTTTGGTGAGGAACATTCCAATTGTTGAATATACCTGTTTAAGTATGTACCAAAGTGGTCACTGTACTCGATGAGAGGTCTGAAAAAAATTGCACTTTATTCATCTGCTTTTACTGTATTTGTGTCTCTTCCTACTTTATTACTTTATTTTGCTTTTGCTGCTTGTTCTTAAAAGTGTTCAATTGCGTTTCTTCTGCTACATTTATTACTACTTGTTAGTAGCCTGATTAAATTGTAATCATTATTCTGACCCTCTTAGTTTTGGTTTAAGGACTTGGGCTTCAGGTCAGTTATTTTACATTAAGAAAGTTTATGGTCACTCTTGTGGGAGGAGATGTAGCATCTACCCTTCTGAGCTGGGAATAGCTGGGTGAAGGTTTATTGTGCCTGTTGTTTTAAATGTCTTTGTTTCAGTTTAAGCAATTCGGTTCCAAATTAGTTATTTTACATTAGGAAGATTTGTGGTCTAAACTCTTGTGGCAGGAGAGAATAGCCTACACCCTTCTAAGCTGGAAATTGCTGGTTGAAGGCCTATTTTGTCTGTTATTCTGAAGTGTCTTAGTTCTGACTTAAGCACTTGGGCTCCAAAACCAGTTGTTTTACATTAGGAAGGTCTGTGGTCTGGACTCGTGGTGGGAGAATGTAGCCTACACCCTTCTAAGCTGGGAATTGGTGGTAAATTGCTGCTTTATTTAAAATGTTTTTTGCTGTTGCGACTGTGACTTTATGCACTTTAAATTTCTGGCACATCTGCATTTTATAGCATAGGCCAGATTCAGACCTGCTGAATCTAGACTGTTTGGTATCAACTGAGCATTAAAAACAGCTCTTCTCTGAGATAATGAAAGATCTGAGGTACCCATTGCTTCCAATTAAGTATAAGTGCCTGTTTTTGCTCCAATACTGTACTTTTAATTTGCATTCTACTGCCTGTTTCAATTGCCTGAACTGTTTTTGCCACATTTTACTGTATACTGTACTAGTTCAGTTTTAGCATAGCCCAGTTCCAGGTTTATTACAAAAAGCTGCTAAAAGCCATAACTCTTGGAGTACGCTATATTTATTTTAAACGCTCAGTAAACACGTTTTTCGTCTGAACCAAATGGCTAGACTTTATCAGAACAAAAGCAAAACAGTGTCAGTTAAAATTCAAACATCTATATATGAATTCTCTGCCAAATACTTTAATAATGCTGATCATTCTTAAAGATAGAATTTGGTTCAGACGAAAAACGTGTTTAGTGAGCATTTAAAATAAATATAGCATACTCCAAGAGTTACGGCTTTTAGCGGCTTTTTGTAATAGTTTGTTTTTATCTCTGTCTGCACCAGTTCCAGGTTTGCTGCTTCTGGATCTGTTTTGTAACTTCTGAGTATCAAATTCAAGCCATCTTTGTTAGCGAAGGCCTTTCTGCACCCTTGTCAGAGGAGCGTGCTGTCTGGGTCCCATCTAATCAAGGGTGATTGGACTGAAGCTCAGACTGAGAGCATCCTTATTGGCTAGTTTGAGTTAAAAGACTTATTTCTTGTTTTATTTAAGCCCTGCATAGCGATGGTTACAGACCCAAACATTTTGCTTATTAAATTTTCCCTTAGCACTTTGCTTGTAGCCCTTCCAGAGGTTTTTGTGGTCTTGCTCTACTGTCAGGTGGAACACTAAGCCTAGCCTCAGAGATACCAACACACCACTCACCCACTAGCCATTTCTAAGTGTGACCTCTTTTCCTGAACATATAAATTTACCTAACACTGTGGATGGACAAATTCCCCCAGTATCTCCAGCTAGCTTGGTTGACATGGGCATCCTGAGGCAGTGTAACAACTGTCTTGTGTTCACTAACAACCCTCTCCTCCTAGTCCACACAAACTCAACATGTGAGAGATGCAACTATATTAAGAACCTTGATTCCATGCTCTCTCACATACTAGTCAGTACACATGACAATGAGTGGGTTGTTAACATGCACACCTCACCTCCTACTCCTCCAAACACACATCATGCATACCTACAAATGTGGAAATCCTCACCAGAAACATACCTAAACACCAGAGACATCCTAAACAGAAACACAAGCATGCTACACATAATACTTCCTCTGAAGAACACAATACACATAATAACTCACGCACCAGTGTTTCATCTGTCAAGCCCTTAACACAAAACACAAAACCAAACATATTTATCATAGGTGATTCCATTGTGAGACAAACAGATGTCCCTCTCACCAGGCTGGATAAGGAAAAGGTCAGCATTAGTGGTCTGTCAGGTGTTTGGATCCACCATATCACACATGCACTCAAGTCTCTCAACAACAGGTACTGTTATGATTCCGTCATAGTCCATGAGGGTAGCAGTTTGAGAGCTGTGAGTACAAATTTGAAAATCCTAGCTACACCCCTGGACTAGATCAATACCTATGCATGGCTTCAACTGCTGTGTTGTCAAAGCTAAAGCTATACACATCTTGGGTGTGTTATTAAAAAATAATTTCTAGATCACAAATATTTCTTGATGAATTGTTGATACTATGTTAGACCAATTATCGAGTATAATTCTTGTTTGACTTTATAATAAAAGTAGTTTAAATTCAAAGATATTTCATAAGGAGAATACTTCATTAATAGGAATCTGACTCATTGGGACAAATTTAATCTATATTCAAGTGATAAGATGTTGCATAGTAAATCATGTCTAGCATATCATGTTCTTTATAATGATGAGTTTCGGCTTTTGTTAAATCGTAAAATGGTGAAATCATCAAAAGTATCTCAAGGAAAAGACTGTGCCATCATTATCCCAAAAAAGTAGTACCAGTTTAAGGCAAAATTTATTACATATAGCTCTGCCAGGAACTGGAATATGTTTATTTGTATGTAAGGGAAAAGTAGTTCTGCTGAGGCATTTAAAAAGGCATTTCAACATTGATGTGAATGTAACACACATTCACAGAGGATGGAGTCTGCATTCTAATGGTAATTCAATCTTTTACACAGTATTTTCAAACTATGAAACTATTTATCCAGAACCCAGATGGGGGGCACAACATGATTAGACTTATACTAACTGCATCTGATACTAGCGAATGACAATACAGTGAAATATACATTAGCTATTGTGAATTACCTTACAAACACCTAGTCAGTGCACTTGATTCTTAAATCTGTAATAGATGACCCATTTATTAGTCATTGTCATTATAAACCCACAGCATATCACATGGTTGAGTGTTCAATGCTTCAGCATATTGACGCCAGCCCATGTACCATTGCCTGTATAAAGTTCCAGTACAGAGATAAAGACAATTATGATCAGGTCACTTATAACCTAGTTGAAAAAGACAATACTTTATCTTCAGATAGAGTGGTCTGGATTTGGAAAATGTTGCCAGATTGTGTTAAGCATTTATCTACCATAAATATTTCAAAATCAGAACTAGATAATTTTGTGGGTGAAACAGTATCTAAATATGGACATTAAATCACTGACTAAAGGATTCAGCTGCACATTCATAGAAAAGGAAGTTAATCTAGTATGGAGGATACAAAATAAAGCAATGAAATTGGTGGGGTTGGGAGAGAAGTATAAACAGAACTCTGTTCAACCTGCAGGAGAAGTTGAAAGGGTAGCTTTTTTTTTACTTACTTACTTAGTCTTTGCTGCCTGACTTGAGGAACTTGTCCAAAGACCCTTTTCAGCCATGCTCCAGATGCAGAGAGAAATGGCAAAGCTGGTATACAATACAAATCATAGTTAGCTGGTAATACATAGAACAGTATATAACACAGGTGAAATAAAAATGTATTCATGATAAGTCTTAGTAACGTACTGTACATATTGTCAAACAAAGTCAATGTCTCACACTTTACAAATCGGCAAGCAACAGTCAGCCAGTGCACATGTGTATAAACAGAACAAATTATCTCTCCATTTACTAACATTTGACAATTAGAAGTAAACTGTAGGCCAATCTACATATGCAGTAAAATGGTGGTGCGACCATGTATATATTTATTTATACTTGGTTGACTGGGTTAGTCCCATTAGGCCAATGGTTTCTTTTCAGGGGAACATATTTCTCAACTGTCCAGATTTTCACTGAATGTCCAGATTTTTGCTTCATATTTTTGGTCTGCTCCTCATAAAATGTGTGTTTTTCTGGCAAATCAATGAGGATTGCAGTCAGTAATTTTTGACATACAGTTATGTTTCAGACTTTATATACATCAGAAAATGCATGTTAACACAAATCTTGTCATTTTAGCAACGTTCTAAGTTGATAAGAGTAATATTTGAAATTTGTACCTGGTTTTGGGCCTTTGTCCCTCCATTAATTTAGGCCTTGTCTAGATATCTTGTATTAAGAAGTTGAGAAGTATGCAGGGGAGACCTGAGGTGGTATACTTACTGACTTGGGGGAAATTTGACCAGGACACAAGGAGCTTCCACTACACTTTTTGGTAAGTGCCATGGGATCTTTAAACTTCACCTGAGCTACCACCAACTTAGGTAGATGGGGTCTTGGTGTAGTAACTCATCTGAAGGATGACACACTCAGGAGTGCAGCACCCCTTCCCCATTGCACTTCAGCGTCAGTAATAAAAAATTCAGCCCAACTACTTGGCATGGGAGAAGAACCTATAGCATTCTGCTTTTCCAGCACTTAAGGAAAATGTGTTATTTATGGAGGCAATGAGACTACTGTCATGGAGTAATGAGTTCTACAGAGGCAATATCTAAATTTTGCATAAATTTGACAGTCAAGGGTATTTGTTTTACTTGAAAGTTTCAGTTTTATTAATTATTGTCTGTTCCTCTTTTTAAGTATTTACAATCAGAAATTGCTCACCATTATGGTGCAGAATGTTTAAAATTTAACAACTATGAAAAGTGAAAACAATGCATCAGTTTTGATTAAGTGATGGGTCAGGAGAACAGTAAATTGGTCAATGTAGTTAGTCTTTGTCTGTAAAGCAGGTACATTTGTTTTATTTTAAAGTGTTTTAAGCTTCTTCCTGAATGCAGTGAATTCAAAGATTTGTCAGTTTTTGGAGGAGAAGTAGTTTTAGTTAGATGATGAGATTTCACTGATATCCTACATACTAGAGGAAGTAGAACATTAAATTACTACATGAAATAGTAAAGGGGACAGTTGTGGACAAGATAACCTGATAAGGAATGAAAACTGGGGAGGGGAGGAGCATATTTACTGAAAGAAGGACATCAGTTTAAGACAGACTCAATGAAAATCATAAACTTGGCAATTGTGTTGGATGAATAGAAGCACTAACATGGAAGCTTGCAAATTGTAGGCCTCAGAAGTTTTAATGAAGGCAGAAAGAGTGGACAGATGGTGAAGAGAGATGGGGGATAGAGGAGTGGCATCTCCCTGCTATCCGAAAGAAAATGGTGGGCAGCATGAAAAAGTTTATATTCTTCTTCTTCTGTCACACATGTGTAATATAATGTCATCACAGTCTGGTGCTTCCATGATACAGCTATGTGGATATGCATCAGTCAGTGTGCCCTCATATTTATACTACATGCAATAAATTCCTGTGCCTTATGACACATCTTTTACTAGGCTTGTGTGGGAAAGTGCACCTTTTTATAGTAGCATAAGCTCAGGACATTTTTTTCAGGTTCCCTCTGTAAACCAGACCAAACTATATATGCAACCAAGAAATGTCACAGATGAGATGGCACCTATGCTGTTCTTGATCATATACACATGCACACACACACACACACACGCACACACACACACACACACACACACACACACACACACACACACACACACACACACACATTATGTATAGATATATAGATATAAGGTTAACAGCTGTGTGAGATCACAGAATTCTCATGGCTTGGGAATATTTTTTCCAGATTTTGTGCAATCTTGGAGTTTCGATATAGCACACTGTGTAAAATCACAAAAAAATGAAGGCGCAATTCTCCAGTAACAATAAAGGCTTTCCTCTTGTTGTTAATGAGTGGAACCACGATAATTGTAACAAAGTCCACCAACTCACTATTCAGTGAACAAACATCCAATTTATTGATAAAAACAATAAAATTGGTACTAACAACATAAAAGATTAAGCGCTTTCATCTCCTGTATGGAGACTTCCTCAGAATCTATTGTTACATAAAAATCCTCTGCTTATGTAACTCCTACTAATTCAGTAATTAGTAAATTGATTAATTAATCTTGAATTCCTATAGGCTGGCCACCGAGTGTTACAACTGAATGTTACTAATATTCATATACAGATCACAATACTTTTTTTTAAAAAACATAAAAATACACATAAAATACTTAATAAATAGTTAAAAACATATGGAAATAAATCCACATCTATCTATTGTGCATAATATCACAACAAAAAATTAATTGTATAAAAAGTATGTAGAAAAGAAATGTTAAAATTAAATACTCTGCTGTCACTCAAGGAATTAAGAGAGTCAATATGTATATAATATATTGTAAGACCTGAAACTTATTTAAATCTGTACTATCTACCAAGAATGAGCATTTTTTACAATTCATAAACAGTATATAAACCATCACCATTACTACTCTAGTGGTGTCTCTTTGGGTCATCAGCTAAAATTTTGAGGGCTGGGTAGATGGATATATGGTCATTTAAAAAATAATTCCCACACGAATCCATCCTTAACTGCCACACCATCTCCCTAAATTCAAGTTTGGTTTCCCAGTCCCCACCTCTCTCCTGTCTGATGACCTCTTCCAAAACCCAGAATTTAAAGTCAGCATTTCTACATGTACAAGTGTGTCTAAATAAGGCATTATTGTCATTCTTCCTAGTAATGTACCTATTATGTTCGTAAACACGTGCCCTTAAATTACGTTCCGTCTTCCCAATGTAGTATTTCCAACATTTCTTACAATAGCATAAATATACTACACCTTTGGTATAGCAACTAAAATATTTATTTCCCTTCAACCTCACATTTATACTTGAAAGTTCAAGCTCTTTAACATCAGCCATAAAGGAACATTGTACACACCTACCACATTTAAATGTGCCATATTTATTGCATGTTCCACCTCTCCCTTCTGTAGTATTTTTTCTCTTTTCAAATATATTTTTCAAATTACTGTTTTTCCTAAAAGTATATCTGTTTGCTGAAAAATATCAATTTTTGTAGGCATTTTATTGAACATACCCCATACGTTGTTGATGCATTTTTTAATCCATCCTACCCCACTAAAGTGTGTCAAAATCAAATAAGGCAATTTCTCTTCATTGGCTTTATCAATACTAACCCTATTTTCTACTTCCATACTAACTATATTAGTAAGTAAAGGTCTGTATAATGTTTCCCTGTTGTCTAATATTATGTTTTTTGCTTGACTCAATCATATGGTCTGGATATCCCCTTTCCTTAAACATATTTTGCAATATATTCATTTCTTCCATCAGACACAATAGATCTGATTTAAATGTGGTAGGTGTGCACAATGTCCCTTTATGGCTGATGTTAAAGAGATTGAACTTCCAAGTATAAATGTGAGGTTGAAGGGAAATACATATTTTAGTTGCTATACCAAAGATGTAGTATATTTATGCTATTGTAAGAAATGTTGGAAATACTACATTGGGAAGACCGAACGTAATTTAAGGGCACGTGTTTACGAACATAATATGGACATTACTAGGAAGAATGACAATAATGCCGTATTTAGACACACTTGTACATGTAGAGACGCTGACTTTAAATTCTGGGTTTTGGAAGAGGTCATCAGACAGGAGAGAGGTGGGGACTGGGAAACCAAACTTGAATTTAGGGAGATGGTGTGGCAGTTAAGGATGGATTCATGTGGGAATTATGGTTTAAATGACCATATATCCATCTACCCAGCCCTCAAAATTTTAGCTGATGATCCAAAGAGACACCACTAGAGTAGTAATGGTGATGGTTTATATACTGTTTATGAATTGTAAAAAATACTCATTCTTGGTAGATAGTACAGATTTAAATGAGTTTCAGGTCTTACAATATATTATATACATATTGAATCTCTTAATACCTTGAGTGACAGCAGAGTATTTAATTTTAACATTTCTTTTCTACATACTTTTTATACAATTAATTTTTTGTTGTGATGTTATACACAATAGATAGATGTGGATTTATTTCCATATGTTTTTAAGTATGTATTAAGTATTTTATGTGTATTTTTATGTTTTTTAAAAAAAAGTATTGTGATCTGTATATGAATGTTAGTAACATTCAGTTGTAACACTCGGTGGCCAGCCTATAGGAATTCAAGATTAATTAATCAATTTACTAATTACTGAATTAGTAGGAGTTATATAAGCAGAGGATTTTTATGTAACAATAGATTCTGAGGAAGTCTCCATACAGGAGATGAAAGCGCTTAATCTTTTATATTGTTAGTACCAATTTTATTGTTTTTATCAATAAATCGGATGTTTGTTCACTGAATAGTGAGCTGGTGGACTTTGTTACAATTATCGTGGTTCCACTCATTAACAACAAGAGGAAAGCCTTTATTGTTACTGGAGAATTGCGCCTTCATTTTTTTGCAATCTTGGAGTTTCTCATCTTACATGTAGTGTTGCATCAACATTTATGTCTTCAGCATACTGTGGATGCTGTTTTCCTTGTCGGCAAATGTGAATGTTGATGTAACATTAGATAATCATGTATATGTATATATACACACATATATATATATATATATATATATATATATATAGAGAGAGAGAGAGAGTATTAACATGATGATGGCAATCCTATACAAACTCTAATTGTACATGCAGAACAACAGAAAATAGACTGCAGTAGATATAACTAATCATGCTCTGTAATGAGGTACTGCTCAGTATAACTGCCTCTGCCGCCCAAGTATTTACACTGCATGTAAGGCATCAGTAACTTAGCTGGTGTTACAAGACACTGGCAGCTGTATGTACTGTCCAAGTAAAACACTCACATTGAGTAGGAGGCAATGAATGAAGCCAAGAGTCAGTTACACCTATGGGCCATGTATTGCATGCACAACATTCATGTTGACATCGACTATAAGGCAGTGAAAGGAGTTATGATATAGTTACACAGTATGTGCACTGTTTGCACATACCATGTATTTGCACTGGCTTTATTGTGACAAATGGGTTTAAAATGCAAACCAGAAATGTCATTGAGAATGTGGTCACAGATGGAGCAGGCCATATGTTAAGAATATGCAGTGCTAGGTAGTGCACTCTATAAGTAGCACTCTGACATTTAAATATGAACCAGAGAGGTCTGGTTAGAGAGAGCCAGTAAGTAAGAATTACTCTGTAGATATGAAGGTAAACAATTAAAGAATATTTCCAGATAAATAATTAAGTAAATTCAAAAATACTTCCAGCTGAATAATTAGGTAATTCTTGTGCAGACTAGTGGAGAAATTATAATAGAACTTTATCTATTAAACCCTGGATGAACTTTCTTGTACCCAAATTTAAACATGACATGTTACAGTGACTTCAATGCAAATTATATATTGTTTTGTTACAACTTGTTTGGGTTGGCCATAAAGGACAAAGCTAAGTCTTGTGCATCCAGTCAAAAAGCTTGGTGCCGCATCACTATTTAAATATGGAGATTAAGGAGAAATTATATGTTAGTTAGATGCTTCTGCCATTCAGCATATAAGCAAGTGTGGAGTGAGTGGTGCTTCTGTTTGGGTCCATTCAGGTCTCCTTTAAGACCTTGTACAATGAATCACTTGTGCAGTTGTAAATGAAACTCATTTATGTAACCATCACCAGTAAAACCAAGAAAACAGAGAATAAACATCATTTGGTGTTACATGAAAAATCTTATGCCAAAAGCTATCTTTAAAAATCAGTATAAAAATTGTTGGTATATTAAACAGATCAAATTAGATGTGTTGTTGCGTGTCTATTTCCCTATTACAATGGGAATTCTTATTTCATACAAATTTCAGCTGATAAAAGAGA
The DNA here is from genome assembly GCF_019279795.1 of Protopterus annectens. Lineage (NCBI taxonomy): Eukaryota > Metazoa > Chordata > Ceratodontiformes > Protopteridae > Protopterus > Protopterus annectens. Next base: position 21,304,509 of record NC_056727.1, on the reverse strand, counting down.
AGTTGTCTTTTACTGGACTGTTTAGTTGTAAAGTATCAGGCTGAGTAATTGTCCTCTTCTACAGAGCTAATCAAAACAACATATATTAAAAAGTTAATGTTAGACAAATCAAACAATTGTAACACATAGTTATAGCCAATATTTATGACTTTGAAGAGACTTTGGTCAGTTAGTTGATGTAGCTGCAAAAAGGAGTGATTTGTCTTTGGAACTGGGGAGCAGCAGGCTAAGTGGACAGACTTTGGGGTGGCCTTCTACAACTGAAGCATTAACAAGTTGGTTAAGACTGGCTAACTTGTTTTAAGCTCATGCAATGGTGGAAGAGATGACACAGATCATGGAAAATATTTGCATAGTATTACCATTTAACCAGCACAGATAATCTTGTAATTCTACTAAGGGTGAGGGTGGTATAATCTTCAAACTTTGGGGTCAGTGTTGTTGATACTGAGATGGAAGTTAAATTTCCAGGGTCAGAAGTTCATATGCTGGCTAACATAATTTAATTAATTGCTTTTGTTATGATAGCTTCTTCAGATTCAGTTAAGGTTAATAAACTGATTTCAATTGTCAGAAAAAGGGCAAATTATATAATTATAGAAGAGAAAGGTGGTTTAAGAGAAAATACAATGGGTATGGATAGTGAAAGTATAGAGCATCCCCATTGTGCCACACACTGTAGCAAATAGAAGCGAAATAAAACTACAATAAAACTACTACTGCATAGAGGTAAAAGCCAGAAATCCAAATAAAATCTGTCTATGTGCAAGTTCAAACGCTGAAAAGTGTAAAAATCCAGTTATTAAAACTAAAACCCATCTCAGTACAGGATTAAAACCATATAGTAGACATTATAAACCTAGGAGAATGCTGTTTTAGTTGTCCAAAAGCCAGTTCAAAATGAGAAAACTGTTTGTATAAGTGAGAAGTAGTCAGATGGTGAAACTAACTGAGCAAAAATAGATTCAAAGTTTATCTGTCTTGAGTATAATATAAAGTTTTAGCATGCTTTAAAGGGATGCTGATGAATTCTAGACCAGCAGGTGATAGGTATTTAGGTGGTTTGGCACTCAAGTTCCTGGTTCTGTAGGAGAAAATTCTATCAACTTGTAGTTCTTTACAGTAACAGTGCCAACCAAGTGAGATTTAAAATTGGAAGGACAAGTAGTACTAGCACTGTGTTTGTTGAGGGTTTTTTTGTATTTCTGAGTTTAAGTCAGGGAGGTGGTGGGTGATTCTGATCTTAGCTTTGTTTATGCTTTCCCCTATGTAAAAAATGGGGCATATAGATGATTGGGCTCTGTAAACAACATAGTCACTGTTGTCGTCACTTCTTTGTATATTGTAGAATTGCTTATCTTTGGTGGAGCATGAGAAGTGACTTTGTTTGCTCATGAGGTAGCACCAGGGGCGGCTCGTGCCATCAGACTGCCGGACTGCAGCCCCCTCAGCAAGAAAAGGAAAAAAGAAAAAAGTACTTTTTTTTATTTTTAGTAAAATAAAAATACTGTCTTTCATCTCTATCAGCTGTCTGCTTTATGCCAACTGGCGAGCATGCGCACTGTCGAATTCCGGGTTGCGGCGGTTTTAAAAAAGAAGTTTTTTTTTCTCTTTCTATTTGTAGCTGCAGTCCGGAGAGCAGATTAAGGCATCAGGGTGATGCCCAGCAGTCTATGCGGTTTGGAACTGCATAGAATTGGAAGGGGTTCGGAGTGCCACGTCCACAGGCACGTACATGACGTGGATGGGCTAAATGGCTGCTGATTGGTTGTCGCTCTCTTCCTGGGCTTTATGTGCTGGGAAAAGAGCGAGAAGCAAACAGTTGCAGCCAGTTTGGTTGTGGACTTGACTAAGTTGTGGTGGACTGGACTTTATTGCTTGGCGTTTGCTGCCTATTTTGTTCGCTGGCTGAAAAAGAAGAAGTACAGAGTTTCTTTTCTTCTTGGTGGTATGTATGTGTAACACAGTACAAACAATATATAAATATACATTTTTATAAATAATCAATATGTGTTTATTAACTTTATTTGTATTTTTCGGTTTAAAATCGTGGAAAAATGTTTTTTTATTTTGTGTTATGGTTGTTGTCCTGGTGTTATGATTTGGCATAGAGTATAGATTTGACAGCATAATGGAATGCTTTATATGTTCACGTAAATGGCTAGATGAATCATGTGCATGGTGGCCACTTGCACATATTGTATTACTGCCATAATGTAAGTGAACCTCCTGTACACTGACAATTTCTGGTGCTCAGAATAGCTGATCACAGTGGCTGTTTCCATTAAATGTCTATCATTCTGAATCACTCTGTCATGTTTGGACTACTTCATCTTTATACACCGTGGCTCACATTAGCATGTTGCTACTCCTTTGCATGCCATTATGCAGTCATTTGAATACTTTGCATACTGTGCTATTTCTTTTGTCGCAAGGTTAACACTGATTTTTTTCTCTGAATTAACCCCTCTTGTGTGTTGCCCCTAACCATACTATTTTGCACAGTTCTGTGTGCTAATTGTTTCTGAACATCCCCTCAGTCTTTTAATTTGTAATGCAGTCCATCTGCATTGTTTTGGTAAATGCAGTTCATAGGTCAAAAAAAAAAAAAAGAGCTCAAGATCAGTCTGCCTGAAAAAAAAGCACAATTTGAATTTTGTTTAGACAGTCAGCCTGAGAGCTGCCTAAACTCCCTCCTGGTAGATGGGTGGACTGTTTCTGTTGTATGCTGTTAAAACAAAAGCAATTAAAAATGCTTGTCTAACAAACAATGTGCAGGAATAACAGGTGTGCACCTTTTTGATGGACAATGTTTTAAGAGCAATATAAATGGGTTTCTTACATTGGCTGTCCCTCTAGTCTGTCATCTTAGGTAGAGTTTAATCAGTCAAATCAAAAATAAAGAATAACAGGTCTTAATACAGGGACTGGTCCTTTATAGATGTTTACAAGGCTAATGACCTCAAGGGAAAGTAATTCAAGGCTAACACTTGATTGAGGACAGCAGTAGTTAAGGTCATATTTACCAAACTCCACACACACACACACACACACACACACACACACACACACACACACACACACACACAAAAACTAAGAGCTCTCATAAAATCATCGAAGGCAAATTTTGAGAGAAAAATCGCCAAGGACTCTAAAGACAATCATAAGGCCTTCTTTAGCTATGTTAGAAACCTAGGAGGAAGCTCCCAGATATGCTCAGAATTAGTTCAAAATGATGTGAAAATTACTGAACCTACACACATTGCTAACATACTGGCTGACAGGTTCAGTGCAAACTTCTCGCCTCCCCAAAAGGAGAGAAATCTATTCGAGAGGATAGTAGCGCCCCAAACATCTCCAACGCCCAGGTGAGAACTGCCCTGACTAAGGCAAAAAACACAGCATCCATGGGACCGGATGGTGTCCCCGGCTGTGTGCTTCATGAACTCAACGAGGAATTAAACCCACAGTTAGGACAGCTGTTTAATCTTAGCCTCACCTCAGGATACGTACCCAAGGAGTGGCGACGGCAACTGTGGTCCCACTTCATAAGGGCGGTGCCTCCACAGACCCTGGAAATTACCGCCCCATTAGCTTGACAAGCCTTATCTGCAAAGCCATGGAGAGGATCATAATGGAACTCATAAATAAAGACATAGGGAACTTGCAGACTTTGGATCCAACCCAGTTTGGCTTTGTCAAAGGCAGATCCTGCCTCTTAAACTTGGTTGACTTTTTCGAGACAGTCACCAAGGCCATTGACTATACAGCCTACCTCGACCTGGCAAAGGCCTTCGACACAATACCCCACTCAGGTATCATCGAAAAACTCATCAGCTTGAATGTAAACCCATACATCACAAGATGGGTTGCAAACTGGCTAAGTGACAGAACCCACAGGGTCAGAGTTGCTGGAGCCATGTCAGACTCAAAGCCTGTCACAAGTGGTGTCCCACAGGGCTCAGTCCTGGGTCCACTCTTGTTCAGCATCTACTTTTCTGAAGTACAAGCAAACACAGGAGGGTTATGGCTGACAAAGTTTGCAGATGACTGCAAACCGGGCGCCATAGTCGAAAACACATCTGACACAGATATCCTCCAGAAGGGCCTCACAGAAACGGATAACTGGTGCCAGAGCCATGGCCTGAAGTTAAACGCCAAAAAATGCATAGTCATACCCTTCGGGAAAAACAAGGTTACCCCTAGCTACCATATAGGTGGCAATCCACTGAGCACAGAAAAAGTCATCAGGGATCTGGGGACCCAAGCTGACAGTAGCCTTTCGTTTGACACTCATGTTGCTAAAGTAGTTAGGAAAACCTTCTATATCGCCCACCTGATCATGAAGGGATTCACATCTAGATCAAGGGAGGTCATCGTCCCCCTGTACCCATCACTCATTAGACCTATGATTGAGTACAATGCCCCGTTCGAATGTATCTGACCAGACACCTGCTGCAGCTTGAAAGGCCCCAAAAGTTCCTCACCAAAAGGATAAAGGGTCTCAAAAATATGTCTTATGCTGCCCGACTGAAAGAACTCCAGCTCTATTCAGTCTCATACCGCTTGCTCAGATGTGACCTGTGCCTGACATATAAGGCCATGTCAAACCCAGATTTGATGAATATGCTTCACCTCAAAAAATCTAGATCCCTCAGAACCACAAGGGCGGGAGACTTAAACCTTGACACGGTTATAAATAGAATGTGCTGGAGGGACAGATTCATCACCCAGAGACTCCCTATACTGTGGAACAAAATCCCGGTACATGTGAGGCAGAGCACCTCGCTGGCATTGTTCAAGAGGAATCTTGACCAATGGATGGGAGATCGCAGATATACCCCAGGGATTACTTCAGTATCACTGCTTGACAGAGGCACAGAAAAATGATAGGCATAGTTTTTATTCAAACTAAAGGGGTGGCGAAAGCCACATAACTATGGGCTAGGCTTATAAATGCCCTTGGGCAGATAGCCTAGTAGGAACCTATGAACCTATGAACCTATGAACACACACACACACACACACACACACACACACACACACACACACACACACACACACACACACACACACACACACACACACACACACACACAGACACACACACACACACAAACACACCATTGGTTGATGTGAGATCATACCTCTCAAGTGTACCTCATTACGAGGAACGTACCTCATTTGGGGTCTTATAAAGTTCATGTTCAAGAGCTATGTGTGAGATTACACCCCCTACCTAAGTATTTATGCAATCTAGAAAACACAGTACTTAATGCAAGCTCCACTGTAGAAGACTTTCTCCTTCCTTCATGATAATAAAATCTTGGAGTTATAAAAAAGCAGAAAGAGGGTATAACACTGAAAGATATTACCAGCATCTTCTGGAAATTATTGTGAATGCATGAATACAAACGTTTAGTTATTTTATTTACTGTGGATAGTCTAGCCTTCCTCCCTGAATTCACAGGCATTTGGGAGGAAGGGCATGGGGAGCCAATATCTGTGACTCAGCTCTGTGATTATTCAGCATGAACTTATTTGGGTATGGATGATATAAGACCATAACCCAGGATAGCACTACGTCTTTTCTACATACTCTTAAGGCCAAACTTTACTTAGATATTTATAGTGACTTATGTGTATATATTTATACTTTCTTTTGTTTGGTGTTATGGATCAAAAGGCCATAGCTGCTTCCAATCACACATTGGTGACAGATTTGTGATAACATGCCTTTTATGGCCATCTCACCTACTATTTGCCACCCTTATAAGTACAAACACTGGTGGTGCAGTATGTCATCATGCCAAAAGGGGACTATATATATATATATATATATATATATATATATATATATATATATATATATGAGTTGCCCCCTTGCCACACTCCTTCCTACAAATGTCATAGAGACAGAAAACATTCTGGCTTGAAGAAATGCTCTACCATAAGTTATATTTATAATGGTAGTATGTAGTGTGGTGGATGGTGTCTTTCCCTCATAATGTTGCTGTATTCAGTGTTTATTTTCATTTCTTTTGTTTAGCCGCCTAGCATTTCACTGGCTGCAGCAGGTAACTCCATGTTTTTTACTAATTTCTAAAGTTCACAACTTATTATGTGTAAAAATCCCTTCATTCCCTCATAATTAAATTAACTTCCTTTAGGGTTGCAACATTTTCAGATGCCCAGAGCACTGATGGATATAATCTGTAGTGCAGGGCCCATGCCCCACCCCCTTTTTGCTACTGTAACTTATGGTACTACCTGCTACAAAAATGTTTCTGTAATTCTGCAGACTATGGAATATACCTCCAAATGTATACCACAGAAAAACATAATCCTATCAACTATGCCATATATGTTGGGACATTCAGATTTTCAGCATCACTGTGTTGGGAGATACAATTGGAGGAACCATCAGGGAATGATCAGGATACTTGCAGAAAGTTAATGTGGGGGAGATTAAGAGGTGCTTGTTAGCAGTATAAAGAGGTGTACTCTTGTTGAAAAAAAAAAACAAAAACAGAAAAAAATAGCATTAACACTGGGAATACAGTTCTTCTGTAACTAGTTAAGTCACGGCATGGTCATCTGCTTCAGGTTGTAATGCAGCCCTACAACTCCCAAGTTACATCAGTCGGTGCAGTAGTGATTAAACCTCCCTAGGTAAATAAAAGAAAATTAGATCTGGGTGAAGTGCAGCACTACTAATTGGTCCGATGTCAAACAAGTGAGCAGAACCCAGCTCAGAAACTAATTCTGCACATTTCTCCAGGTTATTAGGCTTACATTTGTTAACATATTTCAGAACTGTTACTGCATCATTGCTGTGCTGATGAGGATAGTCTTTCTTAAAGCCACAATAGCTACTCATCAGGTATGCAAGATTTCTAAATGGAATGCAGTGCTTATTTACAAATATCTTGATTTGTGATAGATGTGCTATAATCCAGCATTGTTATTCCACAGACTTTTCTAACTAGAAAGCATGTGCCCTTTCCCCTTCTCCCAGGAGAACTGGTCAAAGTCTATAAGACTGCACATCATAGTCGCATCCCAAGCAATAGACTGCACTTTTGCACTTTTATTGTCATAGTTATTAAGTCCTGACAGGTGGCAGACAACTACAATTACATATCATTTCAAAAAAAAAAAAAAACTTCCCGGTTAGTGGCATACTAACCTTACTTGAAACATGAAAGATTTGACCTACTGAAACGTCAGAATGTTTTCCTTTTTTGGTAGGGTATCCTACTAGGATCCAACTTGAATACCTTTTCTGAAGAAGTACACTGGAATGCACATGCTACTCATGAAGTTGTGTTTATAGATACGTGTCAGTTTTTTTTTTGTCAGTCCATCTGAAGGGAAAATCATTTGACATATTCCTAGCATAAAGAATTTCATGATGTATCTAGTAAATGGTGCACAGAGAGTAAACGTTTGAAGTTTCAATGAATTTGCTTTGAAGTGCACAGTGCTAATGAGACTGTGGATTTTTAGCACTGATATAACTGTTAATTCAGTTACTTGATGCATGGTTGCAATGTTAAGCAGATATGAAGTGCCATTCTTCTTGCTTTAGTAAGGAAAGATAAGACATCTGATGGAGAGTTTCCTTACTTTCAGAGCTAGTTATACAAGTAATTAAGCAGCCTGATATATTTTATTGCATATGGGACAGGCAGCCAGTTGTTGTAGACAGACTATGTGAAGGGATGTCAGAACTGGTAAAGGAATGCTGCCAACGTCAGTGGATATCCAGAGTGAATAATCTGACTTTTTATATAACTCATTTTAAAGTTAGCATTACTGGTGTGGGTTTAGCAGAGGATGAACCTCCCAAATAGCCTTTAGCAGTGAAATGTAGCTTCAATGTGTGTGTGTGTGTGTGTGTGTGTGTGTGTGTGTGAAATGCCCCATTTGCTACATGGTGGTGGGTAGAGAATAAGGCTTGAACCCTGTACCTTGAGGCCAAGTGGCAAGAGCCTGAATTCCCTACCCACCACCATTTATAAAAAGTTGCAGATTTGTACCTCATATTTGTACTGTTCCTCATAAAATCTGTGATTTCTGTATTTTTGTTTCTTAACACAGTCAATAATGCAGTGGTAGCATTGTTGCCTGACAGCTACAGGTTGTCTGGTTTGATTCTTGGCTGGGGTGCCTTCTGTGTGGAGTCTGCATGTCCTCCCTGTGTTTGTGTGGGTTTGCTCTGGTATCCTCCCATTTTACAAAGACATGTGTCTGGAGTGTTTCTACTGAAAATTGGCTTTTGTTCTAAGTCAGACTTTCCTGGTTAACGAATGTTAAATAAAAATGACAAGCATTTGAATTTCAGACTTCATATTCTTCAGAAAGTACATTGTAACGCAAAACCTATTATTATAGCAATTTTCTAAGTTTATAAGATGGATATTTGAAATTTGTCCCTATGTTTGGGACTGTATTCCCACATTATTGGCTTCATCCAGTTTTTTTTTTTGTGCCAAGGTTGAAAGCTATGGTGAGAACTGAATTCACTGAATATGTTTGGGGGCTGTATTCCCCCATTATTGGCTTTGTTCAGGTGTTTTGTGCTAAAATGTTGACAGCTATAGTGAGAACTGAATTCACTAAATAGTACCCATTTAAGTTTCAGTCTTCCTCTCTTTCATAAAAAAGATGATTTGGCATAGTGGTATGTTGTTCTGACTATTTTGCACAGAGTCCTGGGTTCAATACTTGGCAGTGAAATTTATGGTGGTAACACAGCATTTTATTCTAGCAACTTTCCAACATTATATAATCAATGTTTAAAACGTGTCCCTGTTTTTTGGTCTTTTGCCACCACCCCCCCTAAATTTTGTTTTTTTCCAGATTTCTTGTGCTGCAAAGTTCAGAGATACAGCTGAGTGTCAAGTAGATTTTACAAGAAGCTGAGAGCTGCAGAGGAACAAAAGTTTAGTGCTGCTTATTCTGAGTCTGCTTGCATTGTTAATAGCATAACAGGTAGTGTACTTGCTTTTGATGCAGAAGGCTGTGGGTTCTACTCCCACAGTAGGTAGATGCATTACTGATAACTGTATTGTATTGTAAAGGGGGTGGATGCTGCAGTCCTTTTTGTTGAAGATACCTAGTAACTATATGAACGTGTTATCAGTTTGCCATCCATTCCCTATTGCAATATTACTAGCTTATCATTTTTTTAATGCGACATAGGCAATTTATTCCTCAAGGGCAACATGCACTTTATTTGTAGATGGAACAATGAAATATGAAGTTGTTTGCTAGCAGCAACCTCTTCATTAGTTACAGATCTCTTTAATGTAGAATTATTTAGATGACTTTTACTTCTTCAGAGATTGTGCATATTTACTGATACTAGTGGACTGTAGAAGTCTGAGTAGACTTTTATGATAGAAATGTTCTGAACTGGGCAGTTTTGTCATTATTGGTGCATGCATTTTGTTTCATTGTTTACTGGAAAAATGTTCAAAACAACAAATTTAAAACGCCCTCTAACAACTGCACTATATTGTACAAGGAATATAATTTAATACAATCAGGAAGGTGTATCAAAGAACACATGTATGTTTTGTATGCAAGGGGCCTATGATTTGAAAACAGCCCAAAGTTAATCTTTATCTACCACTGGCAAAATGTATTTTCTTTGAATGTGGGTTCAATGCTGTTTCACTGACTGTGAGTTTCAAGGGCAGAGAAGTTTTAATGCTAATAAGTCTGTTTTCACTGTCAGATTGCATTGCTTTGTTTAGCAGATGTTTTAGTGTTTGTGCTGTAAAATGCAAAATAAAACTTTCAAATGAAGTCCAAATCATTGCAGAAGTAAAGCAGTATGCACATTAATGTTTATGGTAAATGGGGTGAAATAGCCAAGTAATAGTTCATTGGAATGGCTGCAGGGGGGAGGCTCCATTCGACCATGATTTTGTGAGGGGTAAGAGCAGCAAACTCAAAGACAGCCCCAGCTGAACTATACCTCTCAACTGTCCAGATTTTCACAGAATGAATAGATCTTTGCTTCTTATTTTTGGTTTGCTCCTCATAAAATGTGTGGTTTTCTGGCAAATAATTTAGAAATTAAGTCACTAAGTAATGACAGACACTGAATTTCAGACTTCATAACCTTCAGAAAAATGCATGCTAAAGCAAGACCTGTTATTCTATCAACTGTCTCAGTTTATACAACACTTTTTAGTACTGTTTATATGTTCCCCCGGTATATTTGGCCTTGTCCAGATTTCCTGCATTAACAGGTTGAGAGGTACATGCAAATAAATTGCTTTATAGAATTAGGCATATCCAAACCTCTCAACTGTCCCCAATTTTGGCTCAAAATGTTGCTCTTCTCCTAATAATCCTGCCACAAAATGGCAATTTTGGAAGAAAACGTTGAGGGTTTACAGTTAAGAAATAACTAATAATCAGAGTTATAGATTTCTTTTATTTCAGAAATGCATGTAGATTATTTTATTGTGTCAGCTGCTCAAGTTAGCAGTACTAATATTAAAAAAGTGTCCCTTCTTTGACAGGTTCCCAGCTGTGTTGTGTGGCTATTTTATATTTTTGCATCACATTTTTGGTCCATTTTTCATAAAATTGTGTTTTATTGGCAAATTAGTGGCAAATCATTAAAGACTGATGTTAGAAAATAATGACAGACATTTGAGTTTCAGATTTCATACCCTTCAGAAAAATTCATACTAATGGAAGATTATCTCTCTAAATTTATAAGAGCAACATTTAAAAAGTGTCCTTATTTTTGGGCCTCTGTCCCACTTTTATGTATGGCTTTCTCCAGATTTCTTGCTCTGAGGTTGAGAGGTATGACAAATGTGTCAGGGCCATCACAGTCAGCCAGAGACGTTTCAAATTGTGACATGTGTTGCACCCCACTCCCCCATGTAGTGACTCTGTATGTGTCCAAGCAAGGCAAGGAGCAGTTATGCAGTGTAAATGTGCAGAGTATCCCCCCATCCAAGGTAGACACAAATACTACTTTTATTCTGTCCTTGATTTTGCAGAATGATCTGGTTTCTGTCATATTTTTATACTGTTGGTTTATGCTTATTATTACTCAGAAAGTGCCTGTTGCTCTGTGTTTAAGTAACAATGCTTTAATGACCATCAGGTAAGCTTGTCTGAGATTGTAAGCTTTAATAAGCATACTGTTAAAGAACTGCTAACATTGAAAGCCTTTCTGTTGTTGCCATGCAGAGAATACTTACATAACTAGATAATGTATAAGTCTTGGGTATTGAAATGCATATGACAGTATTTGTAATAAAGAACAGGATTACATTATTTTAAGAAGCTCATTACATTTGTTGGAGACTTGCAGTCATATTTGCAGGCTTTGCCTGTAAACCAAACAGAATGCCAATCTATCATGTGTGGTCCATTACCTGTACAATAATCCTTAAAGCAATGTTTCTTGAGCTTGTTTCTTGTTGTGGTTAAGTTTTTAAAATAATTTTTTATAGTTATTACAGATACTGGGTGTAGGTTGAAGTGGGCGGTGGAGTCTTGGGATTTGGAGCTGGCCTGGGGGGCAACATGGGTTGGGTTACTGTCAAAGCCTTGAGAGCTTGCTAAGGATTGAATAGTTCTGTGAAGAATTTATTAAATTAGGTTGCAATATTCTCAGCATTGTTGGTCGATGTTGGGGCAGGGGTGGTGGATTTCTCTGGTTGAATTAAGTTATTAACTTCTGCCTAGAATTTTGAGGGTTTTTTTATGTTTATTTGGATGTTTTGGTAATAGTTTATTTTATCTAATTTTATTACTTTTTTAGCTTTATTCCAAAGTTCTAGATAAGTTTGCTTAGTCATTTGGGTTTTGTTTTTTTTTAATTGTTACCAGGCTTTGTCTCTAGCCTTGAGTGTGGATCTGCATTCTTTAGTTAGCAAGGGTGCATATTTAGATTTTGCTCTGACAGTTCTAGGGGGAGCTTGGGAGTTTGGTATGCCTAAGAATGCATTGTTGAATGAGTTAACTGCATCATAGGTTCATAGGTTGGTACTAGGCTATCGGTCCTAGGGCCTATACAAGCCTAACCATAACAATTCGCTGGCTATTTCTTTCCACAGTATTTACTTCCCTGGACCCCTGTCTAACAGGGTGACTGACGTGATCCCCGGGGTAAATTTCCTAACTCCCATCCAGTCATCAAGGTTCCTTTTGAAGAGGGCCAAGGAGGTGCTCTGCTTGACATATGTGGGCAATCTATTACAGAGTATGGAGAGTCTCTGGATCAGGAACCTATCCCTCTAGCATGTTTTTTTCATTGTGATGACAAGGTTTAGTTACCTGGAGTGTGTGGCTCTGATGGATTGAGATTTCTTTAAGTGTAGCATGTCCAGCAGCTCTGGGTTTGACATGGCCTTGTATGTTAAGCAGAGATTGCCTCTGAGTAGACGATATGCAACAGAGTATAGCTGGAGTTTTTTTAGTCTGTCAGCATAGGGCATCTGCTTTAGGCTTGTGATTCTTTTAATGAGGTGTTTCTGCGGCCATTCCAGTTGTTGCAGATGTCTTCTGAGGTACATACCAAATGTGGCATTGTACTCTATGATGGGTCTAATGAGGGATGAGTACAGTGGGACAATGACCTCCTTTTTTCTGGATGAAATGTTCTTAGTGATGAGGTGTGCCACATAGAAGGATTTCCTGACTGTTGTGGTGATGTGGTTGTCGAAGGTGAGACCACTGTCCACCTGTGTTCCTAAGTCTCTTATCACTGTGTGGACTGCCACCTATGGGGTAATTCATAAGTACATGTTTTTTCCCAGTGGAGATAACTATACACTTCTTGGCACTGAGCTTGAGCCCATGGCTCTGGCACCAAGCATCTGCTTCTGTAAGGCCCTTTTGTAGAATATCCACATCATTTGAGGATTCAATAACGGCTCCCAGTTTGCAGTCATCTGTGAACTTTGTTAGCCAGAGTCCCTCAGTGTTGGCCTGTACTTCAGAGAAGTAGATGTCAAACAAGAGCAGTCCCAGGACTGAACCCTGAGGTACTCCACTTGTCACTTGTCTGGAGCTGGATTTGGATCAGCTACTTTTACAGTGTGTGTTCTGTCAGTAAGCCAGTTGGCAACCCATCGAGTGATGTAGGGATTTATGCCCAGCTTTGTAAGTTTATCTATGATTCCAGAGTGAGGGATGGTGTCAAAGGCCTTGACGAGGTCCAGATAGGCTGTGTGGACTGCCTTACCTTCATCCATGGCTCTGGAGACTTATTTGAAGAAGTCAGTCAGGTTCAGTAGACATGATTTGCCCTTCATGAACCCACACTGTGTGCAGTCCAGTGTTTGAAGGTTGCTAATGTCTTTGTTTATAAGTTCCATGATAATATGTTCCATGGCCTTGCAGATCAGGCTCATCAGACTGATGGGACAGTAGTTCCCAGGATCCAAGGTGGATCCCCCCTTGTGGAGATGGATAATTGTAGCTGTGCGCACAAAGCCTGAGGTGAGGCTATGATTAAACATGCCACTTAGGTTACGTTATAGCTTTGCGGCATATATGGAGAAAGGGATTGTGCCTAGAGGCTTAAGAATTCTAAAGATGCCCTCTTATGGGAACACCTACCCTGATTTACTGAAAAAATGGCAATGTCTGAATCTCAAATTAAGCCATGACTATATGGCGTTAATGAATGAATTTTTCTTGGACATAGAAAATGGTCTTAAAAAGGAAATAATAGAAATGGAGGATAATTTGTTTAATATGCCATGCTGGAAGGAAGGTTTATCCATTCATCAAGCTATGATGGATAGACTATCAGCGTTAGATAATAGACTCGAAGCGACCAAGAAACGCAAGCTCCTCAGAGATATTGGCGATTTTCAAACTGGCAATATATTCTCTTGGCCCAGGACTGATAGGGCTGGAGAGATAAAGAAAACAAACTTTAAAACGCATAGTAAGTCCACATCGGAATCAGTAAAAAGAGTTGCTTTGTCCCTAGACACACTAGATGTCTTTGAAACTGCAAGCATATCAACGGAGCATGTGAACACGCCCCCACTGTCGTCACAGCATCATGCGAGCAGCGTGAAGATGACGACAGTTGCTGAAGCACCTCATGGTGCTAGTAGCGAAGCAGAAAGTGTGCGTTTACCATGTGGATCTCTCTTGGCATCTAGATCAACGGAAGAGCCGCTAAATACGACCAAAAGGACTACACAACCTATACACAATTTTTTTAATAAACCATTTCAGTTACAACAGCCAGAAAGAGTTGTCGAGCAGAGGGCAGCATCCAGATCTGCCTCGAGGGGTAGATTGGCGGTGAAAGAAGTGGCGACAATAGATAACAAACGGAAATTATCCATTTCCCCAAAACAACTGAAAATAGCCAGAAAATAAAGGCAGATGTTTTGAATCTATCATCTTTTAACATTGAGAGTGGACATTGCTCAGTACTTCGTAGAGGTATGGGATTTATTCCTACAAGTCCTGATGATATTGTAAATGTACTAACGGATTTAAAAATGTTTGTGAGGAGTGTATCCTTAAAACTCATTTTTGGTAATGAAGTAGTAAATGAAAAGGGTTGTAAAAGGCGTAGCACTTTCATTCCGAATACCATACCAATATTAGTAGCCTTTCATGACTTGTGTGAGTCGGAACTTAGAAATACATATGATATGAAATCAAGAGGCAATAGTATTTTTAACCTTACGTATAGAGAGCATATATCTCTTAAAGAATTAAGGAACAAACCTAGCATAATCATAAAGCAAGCAGACAAGGGGGGCTCTGTGGTGATTATGGATAGAACCAAGTATATAGAATCTGTCCTACTTTTGCTTGGGGATGAGACAGCCTTTAAACTTATTTCTAGTCTAGATGTTAAGAAATATGTATCCTATGTTAACATGTGTATATACGACATACAGTTAGCAGGTGATATTACATTGGATTTATTCCATTTTTTTACTGTGACTAGTCCCATAATACCACAGCTATATGGGATTCCCAAGGTGCATAAAAACAGGGAGGATCCACCAATGAGACCAATTGTTTCAGGCAAAGGATGGGTCACGGAGCCTATCTCTTTGTATTTGCAAAGGCAACTGGAACCCCTGTTATCTATTTGCACTACTGTTATTAAAGATACAACAGATTTCTTAATGAAATTAAACAAATGGCAAGTTGATATGAAAGATATATTCTGGGAAAATGGGAATATGTATATGGCTGTGCTGGATATAGCCTCTTTGTTTACTGTCATTCCCATTGATTATGGTGTAGAGTCTGTACGTGACTTCCTTACACAGCACTCAGGCTTTACATCTAGACATTCTAATAATATCTGTATGTTATTGGATGTAGTGCTGAGGAATAATGTATTTATTTTTAATGAACAACATTATGTGCAACTAACAGGTGTAGCTATGGGTACTCCCATAGCTAACACGTTTGCTAACATAGTCTTACACCAGTGGGAAAGGACATATTTGTTTAATGACAGTGGCTTTATAAATGATGGTGTCCAATTTTATCAAAGGTTTGTGGACGACTGCTTTCTTATTTGGAAAGGTACCCATATGGATTTGTTAATCTTTAATGCCTATATAAATAACACAACATCCTTTTTGAATTTCAAAATTGGATTGTTCACAAAGTAGTGTGAATTTTCTTGATATAAATTTGAAAATGAATGATAACAAATTTGTTACCACAGTGTATAAAAAAGAGGTTTCATCTGGCCGCTATCTAGAAGCATCAAGTATGCATGCCCCCCATGTTTTCAAGGGCATAGTGAAGGCCCAGTTGATAAGAATTAGTAGACTTAATAATACTGAAGAGAACTTTGTAAAACAATTAGATGAGACATGTGGTGACTTTATAGCTAGTGGGTACCCACAGAAGTTAGTAGATAGTATGAGAGATTTAGTTAAGAACAATAGAACGACAACCTACAAACCTATATGTCTTCCTGATAATAGTGTTAGCAATGAGTTGGAGAGAATGAGAGATGATGGTAAATTAAGGTTTATAACGTCATATAATATGAAAACACATATAGTTAGAAGAGTTATAAATAAATACTGGAAAGTACTCCTAGCACAGGATGACGTAAGAGCAGTTGTAGGAATTACACCCTCATTTGCTTATAGGAATAAAAGGTCTTTGAAGTCATTCTTATGTTATAAGGATTTTTCACATCCATCCACTTTACAACCTGAAGGAAGAACTAGAGGCACTATATGTTGCTACAATTGTAGTTGTTGCATTGATATAATGCCAACCCAAGATGGTAGTTTATTAAATAACAGTATATTTCAACATCCTGTTACTAATAAACGCTACAACTTTAATGGACTGGCAACATGTGCCTCTTGCTATGTTGTATACATAGCAACTTGTGTAGCATGTTCATCCTTTTATGTGGGGATGACAACCAGAAGGTTGAGGGATCGTATAATTGAACACAAGTCCAGCATTAGGAGGCAATGTGAGACAAATGCTTTATATAAACATATAAAAGAAAGTGGTATTGGACATATGTTTAAATTTAGGGTTATAGATATGTTGTTTAAAACTTTAAGAGGGGGTGATATATGCAATCAATTAGAAGTAAGGGAATATGAGTGGATAGTGCGATTGTCAGCAGACACTGAACCTGGCTTAAATGCAGCCGTGTCAATAAAACCAATTTTAGTAAAGTTGCAGCACAATTGTTTGAAATGATTAATGTTTAGGTAACATGGATTTGGTCATGTTTTTTAAGATTGCTATAAGAATTTTATAGTACTGAATAAATAATTATTTTTATTTTTATAATTTTGTGTACATTAAGTAAGATGTGAGTGTTCAGTAGATGAATTTCTGAGTGTTGAGATATATTATACTTTTTTACTTTTTTATATATAAGAATAGGTGTATATTTATATGTGTATATATGTAAAAGTTTGAATTTTATACTATTTAGTAAAAATGCTAGTAGATATACTAAATACTGATGTAGTTGATCATTTGACCTTGGCTGCAGGTCATGTGATGTGTGGTGGGTGTATTTAAATGTGAATGTAATTGCACCTTGTGTTAATCATTGAAAAAGGGAGTTGTCCCGAAAGCTTTGTGTTGGATAAAGGTGTTCTGCTTTTTACTCAACTGTGTTCGTGTGTTTTTGATCTTCACTTAGGTGAGGTGCCAGTTCATTTTGTAGTTCATGTAGTACACAGCCTGGCATGTCATCTGGTCCCATGGATGCTGTATTCTTAACTTTGGAGAGTGCGTTTTTTACCTGTGTGGCCGTGATTACCGGAATTTGGCAATCTTTCTGTATTGAGATGGGCCCTTTAGTGGGTGAGAGGGGGGTGAAGATGGGACTGAATCAATCTGCCAGGATATTGGCAATGTCCTTGGGATCAGTATATTTAATGTCATTCTGTTGTAGCTCAGAGCAGATATGAGCATTGCCATTTAGATTCTTGACATAACTATAGAATGCCTTGTGGTTGTCTTTGGAATGTTTGGCAATTTTATTTTCATAACTAGCTTTGGAGGATTTTATGAGGGAGCTCAGCTTCTTACTGAGGCTGGTAAAGGAGTTTCTTGCATCCTGGGATTTTCCTCTTTTCTGCAACACTTTCTTCCTTCTGTTGTATAGTTTGTTTATTACAGCGGTCCACCAGATTGGCTTCCCTTTTTTGGAGGAGAGTGTCTTGATTCTATTTGGGATGGCACAATTCATGCATGAGTGGATGTGCTCATACAATGCTTTAATGTAGGATTCGGCAGTTGAACTTTCAGTTCCCGTCTGCATGGGTGTCATGAAGTATGACAGGTTATGAAGTATGATCATCAAGAGGTAACTGTTTGAGAGATTCCCAATTACAACTATTTAGAGTGGTGATGAAGCTAATTAAGTTGATTTTTTTTGTTTCTGATTAAGCTGAAGGTGGAATGGATGGCTTTGTGAGTCTGGGTCCTAAGAAAGAAGGTTGGCTAATGGCTACTTAGACTGTCAGGCAGACAACCTGATTGAGATGCCTCATAGGGGTAGCTAACTAAAATCTGGTCAAGAATTGACTGCTTTTTGGTAGATTTGTCAGTCCTTGTAGGGGAGGTGATGAGTTGACTAATACCATATATTGAAGTCTCCTATCAGAATAGATTCATGAGGAAGAAAACTGGATATGCAGAATAGCATGCTTTCCAGAGTGGGGATATTGTTTCCTGGTGGGATATAACCACAAATAATATTAATGGGTTTATTGGAATTAATTTTTAATTTGGCAAAGATAAGTTCAGCAATGCCAAAATCAGGAATGTGTATGTCTATGTGGTCTCGAATTAGGTGATTTTCAATAGTATAGCTAATCATCCACCCTTTCTATATTTCCTGTCTTTTTGTATAATATGGTAACCTGGGGCTATTATTTCATTGTTGTTAATATTGGCTTTTAGCCAAGTTTTGGTTACTATCAGAACATCTGGAGAGTAAATAGAGAGTAGGGCATGCCAATCATGAATATTATTAGTTTTACTTCTGACATTCATGTGGAGGAGGAGTAAGAGGGTCTTGTTTTTTTCTTACAGATATTGGGGTGATAGTAATGGAATTTGAAACTATGGTGGGTGTTGGATTGGGACCGGGATTAGGATGTATGTCTCTGGATTGGATTAGCTGGTTCAGTATGTGTAAGTAGTGTTTAGCAATTTTATCTAGTAGTTTTTCTAGTTTCAGGGAGGTGTGGGAGATGTGTTTAAAGGGGATTGACTTAGTAAAGATAACTGTCTGTGGGTGTGGTAAAGAAAAGGGATGGGGTGATAGTATAGTTAAGTGGTATATTAGGGTGTTGCTGGACCATTTTCTGGAGATATTTTCTTTTTTCATAAAAGAAAAACTTGAGGTTAAATTTTCTTAGATAGTTTCAAGTCAATAATAGTTTCTAGCATTTTACTTTCAAGGACTTTAATCTCTAAAGTAATGAAAAAAAGAAAGCATATTTATCTCTGGTTCAGTCCCTAAAAGGTGTAATATTAAGTACCACATTTTATTTCCAGCAAAATTAAGAATATTTTTTCTTCAAAGGGAACAAGTAATATTGATTCTTCATAATATGCCCTTTCTTTTCTTAAATTTAAAAATAGAAGCAGTCTTCAGGAAGACATGAAATGGAGCCATTTAAGACTAAATAGTCGAGCAAAGAGTTGAATGTTCTGTTTAAAAACAGATATGCATGGAAAATTAACATCAGAAAATTTACACTGAGCCTGGCACCCACAGCCCTTATGGGCAGTGGTAGCTTATAAATGCCTGGTCTTCAATATCCTATTTGATTACAGGATATCATTATACTTTCTGGAAAAATGTGGCTATAAATCTGTTAATGCAATGGACTAATATGTTTATCTAAATAAGGTACACTTTTTGTCTATCCAGTAGTATAGATATATAAACTTCACACAAGACTCTTCAAGGGATTCAGAAGCACAATGTCTAAGATTGTGGTCAAACCAGCACTATTTGCATTGTATGCATAATTAGCCACAATGCTTACTACTTAAACATGTGGCTATTGCACACTTTGAGTAACTCCTGATCACAGCTTCAGCACAAACCCATGGCCAGATCATGTTAGCTCACCTCATGGTCTGATTAAAAGATGAGCAGCTCAGGTAAACTTTGAATTTGCACCAACACCTCTGGCAATTGTCACTAGGAATAATATATAAAAAAAACAATGAACATTGCATTTTATATATGTAGATCTATGTTCTGTGAAAGGGAATATCTCATGGATGGCTAGGATTGGAGTACAGGTGTCATTATAGCAAAATCAGTCATAGAGATGGAAAGAAAAGTACAAAAGGAGCAGCTCACCGAAGAAGGGCTGCAATCCATGATGGAGAAGAGAAGGGCTGCAATCCATGATGGAGAAGATCGTGTGACAATTATTGAATGTAGAATAATGTGAAACTTAGGAGAGGTGGGCTTCAGTAAATGAATATGATAAAGTTCCAGCCTGCACCAGTCCTGACAACATCAGAGTGATCATGTACTATAACGTGAATATCACTAAAAACAGAAATGTGATACCCTAAAGGGAGTCAAGCCATTAATTCAGTCCGTGTGACAGTATATCCTCAGTTCCCTAGTAAGGGAGTCACAGAAGCAGTTGGACTAAAGGGAAGCACAAACACACAAGACAGTGAACTGTAGCACATTTACAGACTGATAGCAAGATAGTCCTCAAGGAATTTGAACCCACGCATTTCATAGAGACATTGACCACAGCAGTGCATTAGCAAGGGGGGCACAGAAGCATTCAGACTAAAAGAGATCATAAAACACACACATCAGGGAAAAGTAACACATTTGCAGATTGCAAACCAGGCATTGTAATGCACTGACATATTACAAATCATTTCATGAGTAAACTGAGCCAGAGAAATAGTTCAAATAAAGCTGTTAGCTTTAATTTATTTCAGATTTGCATGGTGGCGTGCATTGATGCATAGCTCATTTGTGCTACTAAAAGCGGTATCTATAGCATCTGACAAGGACTGGACTATATTTTTGCCATGTGACAAGAAGTGTTATGTCTAATTGACTATATATGTACAATAAGTTGTTCTCGGCTACCTGAAGTGCAATATATGACCACAGACAGATTTTATTTTAATTGCTCGCATGTGTGTGTGTGTCTGTGTGTGTGTGTGTGTGTGTGTGTGTGTGTGTGTGTGTGTGTGTGTGTGTGTGTGTGTGTGTGTGTGTGTGTGTGTGTTGTGATTACTTATTTCTTGACCAGATTACTGGATATAAATGGGGCTATATGACAGATATGAAAAGGGGAGGCAAGAAGAGGGCAGAGCATAAGGTGAGCAAATAAGGACTGAACAGGATTAAGGTGGGATATGATAATACCTTTCAACTTCTTAGTGCAATAACCCTCAATAATTCCAACAATAGTTTAAGGATGTCAGTCCTCAATGACTTGTCAGAAAACTGCACTTTTTATGATGAGTAATTGGAATTAATAATGTGTACATTACACACATATCTGGGAAGTTGAGAGAGGCATGGGTGGGAGCATTTTTTGCTGTGGGACAGGTGTCCCTTTATTTATTTATTTGTTGTTAGAGAAGGGAAAGTTTGGGGAAAAAAGTCTGGGAAGTAAGCAGTTATTAAGAAGGAGAGGTTAGCAGGGAAAGACTGACTGGACTAGCAGGGTGTGGGGTGATACAATGAGGGAGGGGTACACAGCACTGGAGGACAAATAGAGGAATGACAATAGTGAGGAGATGATTGCACAACAAACCAAAGGGGCATAGATATAAAAGGAAGAACGCTCAGTCGGTGAATAGGATTATGTGTTTAAAGATGCAGCCTCTGACAGATTACACCCAATGGAAAATTACAAGTCACCCTGGAAAATCACCAGTGGGTCCTGCCTCAGAAGGTAGAGGTGGTGCTGCCCAGGGGTGGACTCACTGAGTTGCAGGTGCATAGCCTCCATGCAGGGATGTGAGTATCTCAGCTCCTGTCTAGTGTCTCCCCCATAATCTGTGGCATCTCATGATGGGTGACAAAAGTGTCATGCCCACTTGGACTACTACTGGTGGGTATCACTGTATCACCCTGTGGTGCAGAACTACATGAAATAGGTAGTAAAATTAGGACAGGAGGTATGGAGGTAGCTGTAACAGGCTGGGACCCAGATGTGTTAGGTAGTGGTGATGGCACTGCTGTTGTCACCAGTAAGGGAGATGATAAGAAATTCCAATTTGGTTGGTGCAGGTTGTGTGCTTCTGCATATAAAAGAAATTGAAGTCGAGAGATAGAGAGGGAGAGAGGCAAATACATTAAATAAATAAACAAAGTGAAATGATAAAGAGGTGGGGAAGTTTATAGAAAAACAATGAATATTACATTCACAGCTGTATTGATACAGACAGATTAAAGCATAATAACCTTTTAAAAGTTTAAAAGATTTACCCAGGTATTTCATCAACCTTTTTGCCTGATTATACTATATGGAAGGGGAGGCCTTCATCAAAAGCCATCCTCCCATGCAGTCTGACATAAGAGAACAACAATTGCAGGAACTATTAATCAAGATAGCATAGCAGTGCTTGCAATCAGTGATATTATTTGACTTTACACTGTCACAAAACTGTGCATATAGATAATAAACTTGCTGAGCTCACAAAAATATGTCTAGTACAGCTATTTCTTATTTGTATCATATATGAATCGTGTAGTGATGCATTGATATTAATGGGGTAATAAATATACTTTGACATGACAACATGTCAAAGTATGGGGCATGGGGGAGTTGAACCCACAACCATCTTAATACCCTCAGTACACATAGACTTAACATGGTGATCTACTCATCCACCTACACAGGAGAAGTGATATAGAAGTTCACAGTCATACTACTACCCTTAAGCTATGGCTGTACTGACAGATAAGGCACTGCTGTATAAAGTTATACAAACTTAGTTTTAATGGTACAATGACTAGGGTAAACACCTGGTGGTGTAAAGCTTGGCTCTAGATGACTGTCACTGTTGAACTAAGACCCCACCCTCCTAAATAGGAAAATGGGTTGTGGATAGATGGATGGATTACTACGCAAATGGAGACATTTTTTGTGACAGTATGTATTCTTAAATTTGGTGGTCTCTTAGGCAATCTAGTCTGATCCTGTGCATTTCCTTATGCCATTCTATCTCTGCAAGGGCTACAGATATGCACAAGGCATAATCTTATTTTTTCAGCTTTTCCCGGTTAGGGGTCGCCACAGCAGGTCACCTGTCCGCTCATGATTGGCAGTGGAGTTTTACAGTGTCAAGTTGCCAGCCCGGCACCCAACCTTCCACAGAAGGCACACACACACACAAGCACTCACACCTAGGCCCAATTTAGTGTGTCCAATCCACCTACTGCATGTCTTTGGGATGTGGGAGGAAATCGGAGCACCCGGAGAAAACCCACGCGACCACAGGGAGGACATACAGACTCCGCACAGAAGACACCCCAGCCGAGGATTGAACCAGAGAACCTCTTGCTGTGAGGTGACAATGCTAACCACTGCACCACCATGAACATCCTTGTGCAAGGGTTGCCATGGTGGCCACTGCACCACCATGGCCCCATTGCACAAGGCATAATGAGGAAGAAAATTGCATCTCTGCAAGGGCTACAGACATGCACAGGGCATAATGAGGAATAAAATGGAGGTATACATTGGCAGCTTATTTGTTAAGCTAAAAGATAGTATACTTACAGTACTGAGGTGGTGACTGCACCCTAACTTCAGCTTCCCATTGCATAAGTAGGTCAGGCTTAAATTGAATCAAATCACTATAGTAGTGACAGTACTGTCCATCCATACAGGGGATGCCAATAGCATTGGTGACAGTGTTGACCAAACTATTTCAGGTATAATCAGCCGTATACTGTGACCTGGCATAGCTCTTCTGCAGGCCCCTCCAGCTGGAATGTTTATGGAAGATGTCCATAAAAATCTTGCACTTCTGCTCATACATCCTTCAAAGGTCTCAGAAAAAAATTGCAGGGAAATGATGTCTAAGCAGTTCTTTTCTGTCTCAGTTTCTGCAAAATGATGGGTCTCTCATTGCATGATGGATGGCAAAATAATAACATATAGGCACTGTTTTGTTATGCTTCCAAAGAAACTTTAAGGCGTGGAAATACTACTACCATGGTACAGCATTCAGTGCAACACCACGCACTAAATGTAACAGAAGAAAATTAAAGAACCAAATAAAAATAAGTGAAACCTCAAGCCCAAGTACTGTAAAAAAGCAAGACCTATATCAGTTAGTTTTAACTTTCACCTTGAATCACAACTGACTCCAATATGACCGCCACCATCACCACCAGCAAGCATATCTTGTCAAGGTAGTAATTTAAACAGATGAAAACAGTATTACACAGAACAACTCAAAATGGTTAAAATGTAACAGGGCATTCACATCAGACCGTATTAGCTGAAAATATCTAAAATGGAATAAAAATAGTACAGGCAAAGCAAAAACATGACAGAATGCCCAAAACAGTTTAAAATAGAGACATTCAATGCAAAACCAGCCCAAAATGATTGAATAGCTATGCAACTAAAGTGCAGGCAAATAAAAAAAACTTCCTGGCCTTTTTCTCTTGCTTCAAATACTGTAGCTATTTAAACAGTGAGGACTCATGGTTAAGCTCTTTGTGGTCTCTTTAAGAAGACAATGGCTGAGTTAGGCCACACAGATAAATCCAACAGAAAAAAAATAGCCAATAAAAATAGGTACAATTTGAAACACAAGTATTGTACATCTTCTAGGACCTGCTGAAATTTATCTAACTCTTGCTTAGATGAGTAAAAACTGATAATAAGATGGCTTCCAACCCTGGCCAAGCAGATTTACTCAGAGCAGTGATTTATATGAGACAAAACAATATTAAACATAACAACTCATAATGATTAAAGTGCGACAAGTAAAACTAGACAAGACAATATTATCTGAAAATGACTGAAATTAAATAAAAAAATAATGCATGTAATGCAACAACAGCTCAGAATGCTTAAAACAGCATAAAGTAGTGAAAGACAGTGCAGAGCAGCTCAGATAAAATAAAAGTATGTTCCTGGCTATTACTCTGTTTTTAGAGGCAGCAACCAGCTAAAAAGTGGGGCGATAGTGGTTCAGGTCATTGCCTTTAATCGATTTGTAATACACAAATATTGTATACATTAATACCATTAGGTTTCTATTGTACCTGCTGGCTTAAAGCAATTGAATATTTCTTAGTTTTAAGAAAAATGCATTATTAACTTCATTTTTTTCATTATGGCACCACTTCCGCTCTTCAGCCTTCATTTTATAAAGTAATCGATTCTCTTAATCTTAGCAGCACATTAATCTGTGAATGAATGACTAGGCCATACGTACATAATTATTTTAAGAATATAGCTGTAAAGTTGAGAAGATGTCCCTCCTCAAAAACAGTAATGTTCTGGATGCCTTTATTGCAAGGAGGGAATCCTGTGCAACTTTAAATAACCTGTTACAACCAATACTGAACATCCCTGACTTGATCCATTCAAAATCACCAAATGTCTGTGCCTGATCTACTGATCATTTGGACTCTTGTGTTTTATTTTATTTTATCAGCTGTTCCAGTGTTATTTTTTTTTTTTTGGGGGGGGGGTTCTGCTTTTCATGAACTGTTTTTTACCAGGTTCTCCTGTTTTTGCTGACCTACTGATTTGTCTATTGAAAAAAATGGTTTAGAACCATGGCCATGGCATCCTTAACAGATAATCAATTTTAAGAAGGCTGGTGTAATGCAAGTATGGTTTTGCCTGGAAACAACGTTAAAAGGGTTTAGTCAAAGCTGCAAGTAATCATTGTCATTAATGTTATGCTCTTAAAATGTGCCTTTATCATTGCCAACACTTCTATGGTATTGCAATAATATCTTAATTATTATTTCTTTATGTCATTCATTGTGGCCTAAATCATTGTAGTTTGCATCAACACACAACTAATAAACATTGTGTTTTTCAATAATTTTCTTCTCAACACTCCCCCTCCCATGCTGGAAATGGTTCCTTTGTATGTAGCCATCATAAAACGTATGCCAACAAGAGATTCAGTCATGCTTCAATGAATTACCTGGTTTAGAAAATAATAATAAACAAGTGATGTGAAAATATAAAAAAATCCAAAAAATGATGGGCGGAGCCTAGATGGCCAATTGAGAGCAGTGAATTTTGAGAGCTCCATAAACTAGTATAATAATATAGGAAAATGTTATTGTTTTCAAGTTTAAAATGTCAGAAATCTATAGATAAAATACTAAACTATATAAATATCAATTTTTGTGGAGATATACAAAACTTTTTCTGCAAAGTAACTTGGAGATATATTGAGTCACTGAATATGAATAACTCAAGGAATAATCATCCAGATGCTTTGAAAAAAGTACTGCAATTGATGACATCTACCTTACAGGAACTATCTTTGAAGATGGATGGCTTTAAAAATGACTTAAAAAACCTCAAATGAAATTCTCAGAAACAGACTGATACTCTTAAGGCACTATTACAGCAACACCATACAGAAATAACAAATATAGAGACTTCTCTAAATGACATTGAAGGCAGACTCAAAGAGGAAGAATTCCAAAAAAAATTTCTGCTTAAACAAAATACATGGCTGCTTAACAAAATAGACGACTTAGAAAACAGAGAAAGGAGAAACAACATAAGGATCTTTGGTCTGCCTGAAAACACTGAAGGAGAAGACATTATTTCATTCTTAACAACTTGGATTCCTGAATTTTTAGACTTGAAAGAGGGACTTTAATTTGGAATTGAAAGGGTGCATAGAGCATTGAGGAAACCTGCTTCTAATTAAACAAATACTCCACCTAGATTCATAGTTATAAAATTTCTTTAATTTATGGACAAGGAACTAATATTAAAATCTGCTTGGAGAAAATCACCCTTAAAATACAATCAAAGCCTGATAAGGTTTGGCAATGATTATTCTTCCAGAATACTAGAACAAAGGAAAAAAAGCTTGGCCAATAATAAAACTGTTGAAACAAAACAACATTAAAGCACAAAGTAACAAAAGAGAAAAAGTGCTTTAAAAATGACTAAAAAACATCCAAAACAAAGCACTCAGGAACCAGCGTAACAAAGCCAACAGCACAGCTTAAATTGGAGCAGAAGAACTATTTATTTTAATGTTTATAAAACACCATGTTTTCATCCTAGTATGTCCAGGACTTCATCAGAAATAAAAGTGCATTGTGTTTCCTCCTTATATATCACTCTCCTAATTGCCTCATGGTCATAATTGGTTCCAATTAAATAAAATTCCTAAACCATTAGATTTTAATTAATATAAAATAAAATTAAAATACTCATACTAAGAAATAATGTAACATTCTCACAGTAAATATGATACAAACATCTGTTCTACTTAAAACATTCCTCAACACTGATATAAAGATATAATTACATGTATTTAATGTTTTAAAGCATTCCATATACACCTGTAATAAACTAGTAACTATGCATAAATGTAAAACAAACATATCCCCCCTTTTTTTTTTATAAAACATGTTTACATTAAAAACCTAATAATAAATATATGTGCATTAAAGCACAGTTGGTCTTTCCTGCGAAGATAAAAATACTTTTTGACAATGAGATGAGAACCTTTAATGACTTAGAAGAAGCTACTATATTCATCAAAAACAACAACATAGTGTCTATCCCAGAAGAAATGGAATGGATGGCCCCTACTCCAAAAAGAATAAAAAAAAAAATCCATGGACTGATTTTGGAAAAAAGAAACAAAAAACTGATTCCAAGATAGCTGTCCCAAAAAAAAATAACTCTTACAATTACATTTCTCAAAGTATCAACTGATATGGTACATCACTTGTCATCTGTTTTTATTTTAAAAAAGGAGGATTTCTTAAACAACTGAGAAACAGTAATGATTTATTCAGAATTTTCAAAGAGCCCAATAAACTGTATTTTGGCTTTTTCCCGGTTAGGGGTCACCACAGCAGAACTCCGGTACGCTAATGATTGTCAGTGAATTTGTACGGTGTTGAGTTGGCAGCCCAGCGCCCAACCTTCAAGAAAGGCACACCCACACACGCACGTACCTACCTGCATGTCTTTAAATTCACTCAACAGTGAGGAGGACATGCAGACTCCACACAGAAGGTGCACCAGCCAAGAATCGAATCAGAGAACCTCTTGCTGTGAGATGACAATGCTAACTGCCGAAAACTGCATAATTCTTCACAAATAAAGGTAGTCAAGATTGGTTACTGTTTACATTATATATAAGCTAAACAAAGCAACATATAATGCAAACATAGAAGTTTCTGTTTCACTACTTGAACTCAATGAATACTTATCTTATCTTGCTCATTTTTCATTGATTTTACTTATAATAATTTAAGTAATTAATTAACTAATTCAACAAGGTACCATTCAGACCCAAATGTAACAAATTAACATCATATATAATAGCAGTAACAGTAGAGTGCTTTGAAAAAAAAATGCTGTCATGGAGACTAATACCTTCTTCAGTTAAAGTATGATTTAGAAATGTCATGTATATCATGGTTAAATAATAGTAGCAAGCTCTTAGTACAAATGTCATCATTGTTCTGTCTAAGTGTGGCTGATGTCAATTGTGGCAGGTATCACAGCTGCAAGTGCTGTTTGATCAATCCTGATATGGTGTATGTGTATCCAGCTTTGACTGGCAGCTAGTACAAATGTCATTATTATTCTGTCTAAACAAAGTTAATATTAATTATGGCAGGTATCATAGCTTCAAGTGCTGTTTGATCAATCCTGATATGGTGTGCATGGATACAGCCATGTCTGGCAACTAGTACAAATGTCATTATTGTTCTATCTAAACATAGTTAATATCAGTTATGGCAGGTATCATAGCTTTGAGTGCTGTTTGATTAAGCCTGACATGGTGTGTGTGGATGCAGATATGTCTGGCAGCTGTTGCATGTTGCCGTTTTCATCTCCGGGAAGCTGTGGGTTGTGGCTTTTGATCGAGGTTTACTGATGCTTGTTTATTAGGAAGAGACACTTGGGTGTTTTAGCCTGGATCCAGGGGAAAGGGGTGGATAAAACTGTGATTTGGGATATTTGGGCAGAGAATAGTTTGTTTATACATCTGCTGAGTGAGAGGTGGGAAGGCTGGAAGAATATGTTATCTCTTGTGGCGGCTTGTTGGGAGTTTTTTTTTTTTATCTGTTTGCTCTCCATTCTTTTCCTGGCTGCTACCTCACTGAAAGGGAAGGAATTTAAACTTGAAGTTGCAGTGAAGTGAAGCTTTGCTTCAGGTGCATCATGCTCCTCTGGTATGCAGTACATAGACACACTAACAGAAACAGATGTCCCCAAGTTGCTATCGTAATGGAGACAGAGTGACAATAATGCTTGAGGAGCCTCCAAGATGATTTTTGGCAATGAAGATTTTGGTTTTAAAAAATATATATATTTATAATAAAAGGGCTGTTTTAAACCACATGTACACATATTGATAGTCTTCCAACACTTGGTTTAGCTCATTAAGTTGATTCTTGAAAAAAAAAAAAAACATTAAGGACTTACATAAGAGTGGAAGTCTGAGTTATTGTGAAAGACTAAGAGCCCTTGGTCTTGTGCAAAACCCTTTGCAGTAGTCTGGATGATGAGCTTGCTCAGATGTGTTGGGCATATAGGGATAGCTGATTCTAGGAGTGTTTGGGGATGCCGGGAAGTGCTAGAGAGTCATCAGATTTCCTTCATGGAAATATCTGTGGGAATGGAAGGTGTGTTAAGTGGTTCACTGGCAGAGTGGCCACTGCATGGAACAGGCTGGTAAAATGAAACAGGAAAAATATTGGTTTGGATATTTTAAGAACAGCCTGGAAACACACCACACGAACTAGTGAATGGTATTCTGGCAAAACTGGAAGGGCATTGTTGCCCATGCTTGAAGTACTGATATGTGTGTACGTAAGGATGGAAATATACTTATAACAAATAAGAAACTAGAAGGGTCTCATAATTTAAAGTCTATGGACTGTATAAACATGCTTGGAAGGAGCTAATAATAAGAATAAGCATTACAGCTTGTGGTCTCTCAAATAACTAAGCAAAAGCCAAAAAAAAAAATAAACACACACAATAGTTATGTAATGTATGATTTTAGTAAATCCAGGCATACAATATATAATTGTCGTATAAGATGAAGCAGTCTGCTGAATTTAGATATTAAAGACATGATTTAATAGCATGGGCTTGTGTATAATAACCCTACTGTCTTAACATACACTATATTGAACATCAAGGGAAGAATGATGATTTTCTTATATAAGTAAATATGCATAACAAGTCATGTAATTGCTTTAACTTGAGTTGTAATTTTTTTAACTCATCTTGACAATATATAATACTTAAGCGGTTAGCAAGGTAACTAATGTTTAATACATGACATCAAACTGACAAAGTTGTTCAAGAGAAGCAATAGGAGCCTGAACTTGAAATGTAACAGAATGTAACAATCATATTCTGAACAAATAGTATTAAATTGACAATAGACAGTTTAATAACATGGGATTGTGTATAATAACACTACTGTTTTAACTTGTCATAAGTGACATACATTATATTGAACATCAAGGGGAAGCGTGATGATTTTCTCATATAAGTAAATGTCCATAATAAGTCATATAATTGCTTTAACTTGAATTGTAGTTTTATACATGACATCAAACTGACAAAGTTGTTCAAGGGAAACAATAGAAGCCTGAATTAGGAATGTCACCGAATCTAACTTCATATTCTGAACAAAGAGTATTAAACTGACAATAATAACTCAGTTTAACATTTGCTGATTATGCAAAATAGAATGTTGCCATTTTAATCTAAAAACTTTCAGTATATGCCATAAAATGGCAATTTATGAATATGGAAAAGGAACTTGTAATCATTAATCACAATAAGTGAATTTGTTGTTTTTAACCTGTAATTTCACTAATTTTATAATAAGAAATGACGGATATGAAAATATTTATGTGTAGGAAATGGGGGGAAGAGGGATGCACTGATAATTAAAATGCACTAACTTTCATCAATGTTCACATAAAACAAACTTGATGCTTTAAGTAAGTTAGCAACAAAGTGATTACTTACATGCTGGCAAACAATGAAATATAACTTCTGGTATATCCAGTAAATACATTGTATTATAATCATTAGGTTTCAATATTATTACCATCTATTTATATTAAGTAATAAGTTTTAAAAAGACTTCATCAATAAGGGTGAATATGTTAAATAACTGTGTGCTATAATCTTTTACTGAGGTTTTACATATGATACCTCCTACTTTACCATGATTGAATTCCTTGTCATCTATCTTTCATGTAAATATTAATTGATTATACAATAAGTAGACATTTATATTGTATTAGAATTCTGTCTAATATACAGTAGTACTATATCTGTTCAAAATAATATAAATACAGATAATATAAATATTGCTTATTCCTATTACAAATATTCTCCATATGATAATTCAATTTATGGAGCTCAGATGTACTGGATTGTCAAGGTATGAGTGATAATCTGATGGACTTAGTTTTATCCACCAGATTATGAATGATTTTCATTCCATGGCTAGTGTGGATCTTAGTTTTGTTAACATTTATTAATTTAAATTTATTTCACAAAAACATGTTTAGGATGCCCTTAAGGCCAAACACTATGCCTGATACACTAGTGATAGGTGACTCTATAGTCAGACACACTAACGTCCCACTTACCAGGCTGAGCAAGGAGAGGGTAACGGTAAGCTGCCTATCGGGGGCTAGGATCCGCCATATAACACACACACTCAGGTCACTCAAAAGCACGTACAAATATGACTCTGTCATTGTCCATGCCGGCGTGAATGACCTGAGACGTACCTCCTTGGACTACATGAAAAGAGACATAGAGGAGCTCTCTGATTATGTAGCCCAGGCTGGTATGACCCTGACCCTGAGCAGCATCCTGCCCTCACCAAGAATGATGCCACAATACAAAGACAAGATGATCAGCTTTAATAATTGGCTCAATTACTGGTGTCATTCCAGGGGGATCCAATGTCTGTCTGCCTGGGATGACATGCTGGACAAGCCACTCTGCTTCGCAAGGGACGGCTTGCACCTGTCACCACTGGGCTTCCGGATATTGGCTAAGGCTCTTGCCACCCCCATAGTGTCTTTTTTAGGCAAGGCTCAAAAGACGAACCCGCCTCCTTAGAAAACAAAAATGGAAAAAGATTAAGGGTAATGCTGCTCAATGCCAGAAGTCTAAATCTCAAGATGCAGGCTCTCAAAGCACTCCTCAGTATGGAGAACATTGATGTCTGTGCTGTAACCGAGACCTAGTTCTAGGCTCCTGAGAGCACCCTAGCGCTACCAGTCTTTACCCCATATCATGCTTTTCGGCCTCAAAACCCATGTGGAATCACAAAGGGAGGGGGAGTGTCCATATTCATCAAGGATACCCATACCTCCAGGTTAGTGGCAATTCATGAAGCATTGGAGACCATCCAGGTGCAGCTAACCATAGGCAAAACTGCTATACAACTGGTTGCATGTTACAGTCCACCCTCCCAATCTCAAGAACCCCACTCAGACTTCCTGAAGACATTGGAAGATATGCATGTCTCACCAAATACCATCATATTGGGAGACTTCAACTACCCTAACATAGACTGGGTGCACTATTCTAGCCCTAACACCTTAGCCCAAAGGTTCCTGGAATTCATAAACTCAAATGCAATGGAACAGCTAGTCACCTCTCCCACAAGGGGGGATAATATACTAGACCTGATCATCACAAACATGGGGACAAAATGCTCCACACCGTAAGTATTCCCCTCACTGGTGAGATCTGACCTCAAACTAATCACCCTGGATATACATTTACCACATCCACCCCCAGCACAAAAGACTACAGTGAGAAACTTCTCAAAAGCTGACTTTACACTTCTCAAGACTGAGATGGTATCATTTAAGCCCACAGTGCCAATGGAAACCACATCTCACAATGCTGAATCCTACATAAATGCTTTCTACGGACATCTCCAAGAATGCATGGATCGTGCAATCCCAAATAAAACCAAGACCCTCTCCACCAAAGGAAAGCATCCTGTCTGGTGGACCCCATCCATAAACAAATTGTATAACAAAAGAAGGAAGCTACTGCAAGACAGAGCAAAATCCCATAAAGGGAAGGTATCTCTGATCAGCACTAGTAGAAAGCTACGTTCTCTCATAAAAACATCCAAGGCCAACTTTGAGAGAAAAATCACCAAGGACACTAAAGATAACCACAAGGCATTCTTCAGTTATGTTAGAAACCTGGGCGGAAACCCTCAGATATGCTCAGAGTTAGTACACAACGACAAAAAATTTACCGAACCCACAGATATTGCCAACATTCTGGCAGACAGGTTCAGTGCAAATTTCTCCCCTCCCTCACCTCCAAAAGAAGAAATACTCATCCCAGCTGAATGTAACCTCCCTGTCATCTCTGATGTCCAGGTGAGAACCGCCCTCAGCAAAGCAAAAAACACAGCATCTATGGGACCCGATGGTATCCTGGCTGCGTGATACGTGAACTCCAAGAGGAGCTAAACCCGCATATAAAAATGTTATTTAACCTTAGCCTTACTACAAGATATGTACCTGAACACTGGCGTACAGCAACAGTGGTCCCACTCCACAAGGGAGGCTCCACTACAGACCCTGGGAACTACCGCCCCATAAGCTTGACCAGCCTGGTTTGCAAAGCTATGGAAAGAATTATTATGGAACTCATAAACAACGACATTGGGGACCTACAGACACTTGGTCCCACCCAGTTTGGCTTTGTAAAGGGAAGATCCTGCCTTTTGAACCTGGTTGACTTTTTTGAAACAGTCACTAGAGCCATTGATGAGGGCAAGGCAGTCCATACAGCCTACCTGGACTTGGCTAAAGCCTTCGACACAATACCCCACTCGGGGATCATAGATAAGCTAGACAGCTTAAATGTAAATCCATATGTCACAAGATGGGTTGCAAACTGGCTAAAGAACAGAACCCATAAAGTCAAGATTGAGGGAGCCATGTCAGACTCAAAGCCAGTCACAAGTGGTGTCCCACAGGGCTCTGTCCTGGGACCCCTCTTGTTTGGCATTTACTTCTCAGATGTGAAAGCAAACATGGGAGGGTTGTGGCTGACAAAGTTCGCAGATGACTGCAAACTAGGCACCATAGTCGATACACCAGCTGACACATACATCCTACAGAAAGGCCTCACTGAAACAGACAACTGGTGCCGGAATCATGGCCTTAAACTGAATGCCAAGAAATGTATAGTCATCCCCTTTGGGAAAAACAAAGTACCCACAAATTATCACATAGACAGTAACCCACTGAGTACCGAAAAAGTAATCAGAGACCTGGGGACCCAAGTTGATAGTGACCTCTCATTTGACACCCACATTGCCAAAGTGGTTAGAAAGACTTTCTACCTTGCCCACCTTATCATGAAGGGGTTCACATCCAGATCAAAGGAGGTCGTCGTGCCCCTGTACTCCTCCCTTATCAGGCCCATGATTGAGTACAATGCCCCATTTGGTATGTACCTCACCCGGGACTTACAACAGCTGGAGAGACCCCAGAAGTACCTCACCAAGAGGATCAAGGGTCTCCAACATATGTCATATGCTGCCAGGCTAAAGAAACTCCAGCTCTATTCAGTAGCATACCGCCTGCTCAGAGGTGATCTGTGCCTGACATACAAGGCCATGTCCAACCAGGAATTGATGGACATGCTCCACCTCAAAAAATCCAAATCCAGAAGAACCACGAGAGCCAAAGATTTAAACCTCAGTACAAACATGAATAGAACATGCTGGAGGGACAGATTCATAACTCAGAGGCTTCCCATACTCTGGAACAAAATCCCAGTCCATGTTAGGCAGAGCCCCTCACTGACTCTCTTCAAGAGAAATATTGACGAGTGGATGGGAGATCGTAGGTTTACCCTGGGGGTCACCTCTGTGTCGTTACTTGACAGAGGCACAGTAAACTAATTTTAATAAATAAGGGGGTCTTCAATGTGTCACTACAAGACAAAGGCACAGTATTCTAAATTTATTCTATACACCTTAGTACCACTATATGGGATGGCAAAAGGCACATCTCTAGGGCTAGGCTTGCAAATGCCCCAGGGCAGATAGCCTAGTACTAAACTATGAAACTATGCTTGACCAAAACATTACTTTATTGGTAAACACTGCAAGTATAAAACTGATACTTTCCTTTAAAAGCTCAAACATATACTTTATAGTTATCAGAGGAAAATGTTTTATAGTCACAATAAAACAAAAAATACATAGTCTAAAAAACCTAAGATGGATTTAACTTTATTATCTTTAAATACCAATGGCTTAAACAATCCAAGCAAGAGATCAAATCTACTGAAATATTTAAAACTGAACTAAGCACAAATTGTATTCCTTTAAGAAACTCATTTCAAAACAAATGACAATTACAAATGAAATCCGAAGGAATATTTGATATTGGCACAACCCACTTATAAGACAAAGACAAAAGGGGTAACAATTTTATGGAAAACAAATGTGATTAACCCAGAAATCATTTATAAGTATGAAGAAAAGAAGGCCTTATGGCATTAGTAATAGTTAAATATAATAACAGAATATGGACCCTAGCCAATCTATACAGGTTCCCATTGGAACAGGAACTGTTAAAAAACACTTGGATTTCATTTCCAATAATTATAAAAGCAACTTAATATTATGAGGAGATTTTAACTGTGTATTTGATATTTCTGAAACTACAAATAAAAGACCATTGGGCACATCTACTCTATAAAAAGCTTTAAACAAGTGGGTAGAATAATTTCATCTTGTAGATACTTTTAAATTTAAAGAAGATAAATCTTTGTTGTTTTCCCATCAAGATCACAGATTTGGTACCCAAATTAGAATAGATACAATATTTGCTGCCAGTGACTTACACTCTAAAATCATTAATTTCTCAATCACTCCCTGCCCCTTTTCAGACCACAATTCATTACTACTAAACTTCAAAATGGGTACAAACCATTAATCTTTAACTCCAGAATTCCAACATATATAACTAAAATTAAAGAGTTCAAACCCTGGTTATTACCTGAATTACAGTTCTTAGATATTAATTGCACCAAAGTGATAAATAAAATAATGATATGGGACTCAGTAAAAGCTTACATGTATGGTAAAACCCTAACTTGATATAAAAAAATCAGAGAATGGGATTCTGAATTTTTAGGTCTACAATCCAAACTTTTGTAAGTAAAAGCTGAAAAGAAATCAAAATAATTTGGAGATGAAAAAGAAAGTAGAAGTATTAATAAATACAATGCATTTCTAACACACAAAACTAGTTTAGCTTTAGAAAAAAACTAAAAATGAATACCATGGCCACTTCTCCCAAATATCTGCATAATTTATCCACAAAAATCAAAATACAATCAAAAGCTAATAGTATCTTCCATGAAAAAAAAAGGGAAAATGCCTCAGATATAGGTGACATTCCTGATGCCTATAGAAATCCATATAAATATTTCCAAAAAGAAAATATACATATTGATCAATTAAATCTAGATGAAAAATGTTCAAATATAAAAACAATACCAGAAAAATTAAAACTAGATCTGTAAGCACCCATATCCTACAAAGAAATTATAGATACAATAAAAGAGGATAAAAATAATAAAGCTCTGGGTATAGACGTCATAATTATGGAAATATATAAAATTTTTCCTTCAAAGATGCTATTCCTCTTCCATAAAACTCTATCAGAAATTCAGTAACAAGCTTTAATACCACCCGCTTGGAGATATTCCTTAATCATACCAATCCTAAAGGAAAACAAATCCCCAAACCTCTGTGCCTCATATAAACATATATCATTATTAAATAATGACTATAAGATATTTATGACAATATTAACTAACAGAATGAAAATACCACTATCTAAAACAATAAATAATGATCAAACTGGATTTATATATCATAGACACACCCATGACAACAATAAAAGGATAATTTCTCTTATAGATTATGTTAATGTTTTAACTTTTACTAACCTATGTACTAATCGTTTTATTGCTATGTATGTTGATTTTTACATATGTATTAATTTGTACTTTTGCGGAGCTTTTCTCCTCGGGCCTCTACTGAAAATGGAAATATCTCCAGCTAGACTAGCCCGGTCAACAAATGTAAAATAAATAAAATAAATAATAAATTAATAAAGACAATAAAGAAACACTCATAATTAGCTTAGCTATAGAGAAAGCCATTGACTCCCTAAATTGGGACTATTTATTCAAAATTCTAATGCTATTTGAATTTCCTACATCCTTTGTTCACCTCCTAAAGAATATATATATATATATATATATATATATATATATATATATATATATAATTTAGCATATGCCATGTTAGGTCCTTTTACCTCTGAATCTATACATATAACAAAAGTCAGTAAACAAGAATGTCCCATGTCACCAATTCTATTTGTTTTGGCTATTGAAATATTGGCAGATTCAATTTGTAACAATATAAAAATCAAAGGAATAGATGCTTATGAACAATACAATTCTAAAGCAATGTTATTTGCTGATGACATATTACTAATAGTATCTAATAGAAAAGAGACAGAAGAATTAGATATATTAATTCACAAATTTCACATGACTTCAGGACTCCATTTCAATAAATCAAAATCAAAATTTTATTTTTAAATTAAAAAAAAAGAACTGCATACTAAGGGGGTGACATCACAAGGAAACAAGAATCTACCTTAAAATATTTAGGAATTGAGTTATGCAAG
The DNA here is from genome assembly GCF_019279795.1 of Protopterus annectens. Taxonomy (NCBI): domain Eukaryota; kingdom Metazoa; phylum Chordata; order Ceratodontiformes; family Protopteridae; genus Protopterus; species Protopterus annectens. Next base: position 21,267,020 of record NC_056727.1, on the reverse strand, counting down.
GATAATAATGAATTAGTCTCAAAAAAACTACAATAATATCATCAATACAACTAAAATCTCTGTGGAAAAATAGAACAAAATAATATTAGCATTTGAAGATAGACTACAGTTAATAAAAATGGTTTTACTGCCCAAGATCCTATATATAGCCTTGGCAATACAACTGTTACCAGAAAGGAATATACTTAAAGAAATAAATTAATGCCCAATAACATTTTTATGGTTTCCCAAAAGAAACAAAATAGCTTTAATACATCATATCAGAGCATAGAAACAGGGAAGATTAAACTTTCCTGATATAGAAACATATATAAAAGCATCGATATCTAAAACAATCTCACATAGGATAAGTCCAAATTACTCTGCAAATTGGAAAGAATTACTAACTGTAATATCAATAAATTAATTTGATTTACAAAAAACATTTCAAATAACAGATAAAAACAATTTGCCATGGCATATATTATGTATTAGTATGCAATATAACATAACTAAACCCACTAAAACTCTCATGATTAATTATTACATTGACTCATTTAAGGAAATTATTAATGCAGATATAGATTTAAAATCTGGTTTGATCTTTTAACACCATTTATAGTCACAAAGAACTTTCCACATAAAACATATAGAGAAATTATTAATTCCTGGGAACAGAAAAGATTTGTTTGTTGGTTCCAATGTATCAAAGAACTAAACGTTTTAGATATGCAAGTAATAAAAACAACATACAAAATTCTTCAACAGGACTGGCTAACTTTACAGAGTATTCTGTCATATTCACAAGATTTAAGTAGAATAATTAACAATTCTTCATTTAAAGAAATACCTAAATTTACAAAATACATATATGAAATTATACAAATGACTTTGCTATGGGAAACAGTATTTCAAAATTTTACAAAATATTGATTAACTATAAAGCAACACCCAAAACCTCATATTTGAAATATATAACAAAAGGACACTCAGTACAGTTAACTGAAGATATTAAAACAAATATCTTATTAGCAATAACATATACATCCTTTACACAATACTGGAAAATTTTTTAATTGGAAATGCTTGCACAGAGCATTCTTAACCCCATACAGAATCAGTAAAATTAGTTCTTCCATTAAATGAATATGTTGGAGATGTGAGCAAGTACACAATGCAGATTGGAACCACATTTTCTTTGATTGTGATACAATTAAGCCATTTTGGAATGGTATTAATAACTTTCTACCAGCTTTATTTAATGAATCATTTTATTTAACTAAAGCTCTTGTATTATTAAATGTGAACATTGTCCTCATTTGAATAGGTCAAACATGTATTTAGTATGGACTGTACTTGCAATTTCAAGGAAGTGTATAACAAGAACATGGAATACAAACACAATACCAACTTTGGAAGAATTCTACAGCCTACTGAGGACCACAGCATTATTGGGAATTAAAATTAAAGAACAAAGAATTTATCCAAAGCCATTTAACAACAATCCTTGGGGAAAAGTCTTATCGTTGATTGACACTATACAATAATTGATCAGACACTCTGATAATGGATTAGACATACTTATAAAGTAACTGTATACATTAAGATCTGATATAGTGTCTGGCTAATGTAAATAGTGTACATAGTTATTTAAGATGTTATGTACAAATACTATGGAATTAATTCAAAAGTATTTAAAAATAAAAAAAATTGTTCAGAAAAATAAAATCCAAAAAAATGTGCACCCCCTTTAAATAATACATCCCATCTCCATCATTGCACCAGAGTGGAGAAAATTGGAAAAATCCATGAAAAGCAAGCCACCAACTCACACAATGCAACACATTCTGGTGAAACTAAACATGACTATACATTTTTGATCTATAGCTACTCGGCCACCAATGCCTCAACCACATGTAAATATGCCATTACTAAAGCTGAAGAAAGTTTTTGAAATCCACAAATACACTTTGAGTAGCAGTTTACATGGTGGTGTAACATAATAGTTATACTGTTTAAAATATATTTCTGTATAACTGTTTGATGATTATTAATAACTAAATTTTATTAACATGTTAGTACATCACAAGTAATATCATCAATATGATAAAATAGTCAAACGGAACTGCAATGTATAACAAATACATTAAAGAAACATTTCCTCAGAAGTAATTCAGATATAAATGTGATATGGTAACAATTCCAATGGCATTACAAAACCCATGACCCATTTTAATGTTACTAGCTTAGCTAACCTATGAAGAATAATTAGAACTCCTCTCTCTACCTATCTAGCTATATATATATATATATGTGTGTGTGTGTGTGTGTGTGTGTGTGTGTGTGTGTGTACACATACATTAATATATTATGTATATACATTGTCTGTTGCTGTGTGTGTGTGTGTGTGTGTGTGTGTGTGTGTGTGTGTGTGTGTGTGTGTAGGGGGTATTTTTGTCATTTTGTATTTTAAACATGTTTCTGAGTTGTATCACACATTTTGACTGAAAATTATATCCTAATTAGATGTCTAATTTTTGGTTAGATATAAATACTTATCAAGGGCCTTTCTACCTACTTTCAGTGTCTGCAGGTTGAGGAGTATGATGTTAGGTGTAGCACAATCTCTAGAGAAACTGCATCATAAGTGTGGGCATCATACCTTTATGAAAAAATCATTCTAAATATCATGGGTCACATTAATGACGTCTTGACACATTTCTTCACAGCGTCTCCACCAGAAAGAACAGAATGGCTGTAGATGATGATGATGCCATAACTTTCGTACTTATGACACAGTTTGAGGACAGTGGCATACAGTGACATCAACTGGGAAATGTACACTTGCCCTAACTCACTAGTGCAAAAGTTCCTTGACTTTGTTAACTCAAATGCCCTGGAACAAATTGCTCATACCCCAACAACAAGAACAAACATACTAGATCTGGTCCTCACTAACATGTCAAACAGATGCACTGCGGCAACTGTTGGTCCCTCATTAGTTAAATCTGACTCCAAATCTGTCACGTTCAAACTGGCAGTAACATCAGAATGCACAAAGGGCAAAGTCAGAATAGAAAACTTCACCAAGGCAAACTATACCCTTCTAAGGGAAGGTATAAATGCATTCCAAGCCCCACCCTTAGCTGGAAGTGGTAACTACACTGAAGCTTACACTAAAGCCCTGTACATTCACTTGCATAAGTGTATAAACTCGGCTATACCAGAAAGAATCAAAGCCAGAGCCCCAAGTAAAAACAAGCTGCCATGGTGGACATTCAGCATTAACAAACTTTACAATAAATGCAAAAAAGTTGCTGTCCAAGAAAACAAAGGCAAGGCCCCAACAATGGAAAACCACATCTTTAGCCTCAACAGGAAAATAAGACAACTTGTCTTGTAGATATCTTTTTGATGTTTTTTGGACTTTTCCATGATCCATCTCTCATCAGATTATGTCTCTTGTTTGTTGCTGTTTCCTGACTCATGCTTCCTGCTCCTGCAATTCGCATTCAATGTATAGTTGTAACTTCTACTAAATAATCGTCAGAAGTCTTTTACCAGTACATGAAATCACATGACTGTGCAATGATTCTCACAGTAAGTCAGCTCATTAACGTAGTTCTTTCCAAGCAAGTCAGTCATATAAAGTTGTTTTCCAACTTTTCTGGCAGAGCCATCTAAGTATTGTACCAGCAACATCCAAGTGGTGTAAGTAACTGTTCACTAGGGGTACCATCAATTCTGGTGATTTTTTCTTTGTTAAAGCCTTCAGTTGTGCTTCTACTATGTGTGTTACCATTTGTCCCTGGTACTAAGTTACAGGCTGAAATTGTTTTTGACCTATATGATCTTCACAGCCTGGTGACTCAGTATGATGCGTCCACATTTTCTTAATGCTGTTATTATTGTTCCACATCGATCCTTTGGCATCTATTAAAATTTCAGTTCAAGGCTGGAATTTTCTATTTAGCTCTTACATTTTTATGAAAGTTGGCCCTTTTCTTCCTCCACTGTTATAGTCACCAGGCACACAGGATTGCAGTCCTCCTCTTTGTCCCATCTTTAGTTACACTGACACTTTTAGCTGAGTCCTACGGCTGCCTGCCTATCTCTAGCTTTAGCTTCACGATATTTCTGAACAACACTGAAGGCCTCTTCATTCAAGCACTTTGGCTGTTTTTTTTTTTTTTTTTTTACTTTATGAAGGGACTTTTCACACTCTTTAAATACAATTTTCTTGATATCTACCCATACATGTTCTAGTAGTTTGATATTCGCTTCTAATGCATGGAATTAATTTTGCCAAGAATTATACTTCATTAAGTACCCAGCTTGCATACTCTTTTGCATTTTAGCTTGATTTCACTTGCAAGTAGCTGCTAAGTTATACTCCAGGTTTTATTTTTATTGAAGTTGTTGAACTTTTCCATCACTTAATTCCACAAACATAGTCAGCTGATTCCTGCACAAACCATTGGGTAATATCTGCATGTAAATTAAGTATTTATATTTCTGAAAAGGGGTATTTGAAATGAAGAATTCAGTTGTATTACAGAACTCTGATGATCTGCCACGTATTTGTATTACCAAGTCCATATGTACTACATACTTGACTTTCTTATTTGCTCACAACCTTTATTTGTCAGTAGCCTATGACTGTCTGTATATCTTGTTGAACACTCTGGTACAGTAGACTCCCACTTATCTGGCCTCTCTTTAACTGGCCATCAAGTTTCTGCCATAGTCCTAGCAAAAGGCAACAGAGAAGAAAAGCACTTCTACCTCCTCTATGCTAAATAATGACAGACATTTGAGTTTTAGACTTCATATTCTTTATAAAATGCATGCTAACACAAATCCTGTTATTCTAGCTGATTTATAACTTACAAATTCTGGGGGTAATTCATTAATCCTTACACAGACCTAATCTCTGTGTAAGCATAGTGCCACAGCCCAAACACAGAGTTCAGAAGTGGAGCAATCCAGGAATCAAGGCATGGGGCGTGCACGAGCCTCCCAGCACTATGTTACCATGGATGTGATCATGGAATGTAAATCACCTTATTTGCTGGTGAAAAACATGCAAATGAGGTGATTTACCGATCCAGGAAGCAGACAGGCATCCATGCAGCAGCTGTGTCTGCATTACAAATGTATGCAGACAGTAACCATGTACATGAGTGTATTAGGTACATTAGCCATGCCAATGGCCAAAACTATGGCCATTGGCATGTTTAACTGGTGCAAAATGTATGAAATCAATTTTTTTTTTGGCACATATGCCATGTTTAAGCGGAGAACAGTGGCGCACAAACATGAGAGCTTGGAAAGAATTAAATAAAATTAGTAAAAGGGAGTAGTAAAGGTAAAATGAATGTCCCCATTATACTGGCCAGCATGCAGAATCATACATTGGCAGGTTATAGTGGCTGCTAAGGACATGGGCTCTCGTGTAGTGCTGTAACTGGGGTATACAGAATTAGGTGTATGCAAATGAGCTAAATTTACTGAATATCAAAATGGGTCACCATATCTGCAGGTACCTAACAATGTAGGGGCTACAATTTGGTGGTGTAATCAGAAGAGGCAGTTGACATGAAATGGGGTGTGCATCAAGCTTTGTTTAAGCACATTGGAGCTCCATGGTTTCTGTTTGCGCTCAGCTAAGCACAGCTAAGCCGGGGTGTGTGTCTGAGGCTGCTTAGCTGTGCTTAGCTGGTGAGAAAAATGCTGAGCATGCTGGTGTATAGGAGAGGGTCCTTTCTTCTCAGCAGTGTTTACACTAGCTCCATGGGGTAAAACTGGAGGAAATTGGAGAAGAAAATAAAAGGAAATAGCAGACAAAAGACAGTCAACTATAAATGACTAACAAGGCCTCTGCCAATCACAGTGGGCCATTCAAAACCCTCAATAATGTAGCTGGCAGGTAGAATATATCATAGTCAGCCAATCACACTGGTTGCATCTGCAGCACACCAGTATAAAGTATGCAGACACCCTTTGATCTGATTTACACACATACTTTGCAATATTGGAGTACACACTTGGGAATTTTACTTGACAGAATGATAGAAGCTGCTGCTGCTTTGCTACATCTCTACCTCTACATGATAAAGAATGAGGGCGGTGATGAGGATGATGATGACAACCGGCCCAGACTGAGGAGGAGAAGAGTGCTCAAATCCAGTGTAATCTTTCAGGGGCTACATGAGTTGGAGATAGAGTGCTACAGGGTGGACTGGGACATACTACAGCAACTCACCGAGCTCTGCCGGCCTCACCTCAGACCCAGAGCCAACAGAGGGGAACCCATCCCAGTAGAAACAAAGAGATGTGTAGCCTTAAGAATACTAGCTACAGGTACTTTCCAAAGACCTACTGGGGACATTATGGGGATCTCACAGGCATCTGCATCCAGGATACACCACCATTTCCTAGATGTCATGCTAGCACATCCCAGTGAGCACATTTATTTCCCCAACACCCCTGAGGAGAGGACCACCAATATGCATATCATCCACCATGTAGCACACTACCCAGAGGTACTGGGTGTCATAGACTGCATTCATATACACAGCAAAGCACCACCCGGTGAGGAGGGTAGATTCTACGTCAGCCACAAGGGCTATCACTCCACCAACTGCCAGGTCATGTGTAATGACCAGGGCATTATTATTAATGTGTGTGCTGGCAGCCCTGGCAGTTATCATGACTCCCGCATCTAGCACTCCTCACAGATGTACCAGGCATTTGGCAGGGGGGACATCCCATATGGTCATCTAGTGGAGGATTCTGGTTATGCACTGGAACCGTGGATGATGACACCCATCAGAAATGCGCACACACACACACACACACACACACACACACACACACACACACAGTGAAGAATGCCATAATGAGGCATATACACACTAACTAGGAACATCGTAGAGTGTGTGTTTGGGATGCTCAAGTCACGGTTCTGTTGCCTTGACATATCTGATGGAGCCCTGCAGTACTCTCCAGCCACATCTTCACACATGTTCATAGTATCTGCCATGCTACACAATATGATCCTGTGGAAACAGCTATGGCAGGAACATCGCAGGGAAGCGGGACAAGGCCCCCCACCATTACCAAGGTCACCACTGGCAGAGAAGGGGGACATGAAGGATGAACCCCCTCAGCCTGTCCCTGTAGGCAGACGTAGATGTGCCCAGTACACCCTGGTCTTGGCAAAGAGGCAATGCATAACACATACACTGACACCCTAGGGGCCCAGAAACTGACACCTCAGTCTGACACACACTGTAAAAGGGATGCCACATGTATCACACTACATGTACCTTACCATGTATAGGCTGTGTACTGCGTGCATCCAATGGAGTCAGCCCTGAAGCACTGTCCTCCCAACTGCTGCAAGTACAAGATAAGTCACTCTTCTTAACAACAAATGAATGGAGTTGTAGACTGTGTAGCATATCCATGGTATTGCTGCATGTATGCACAACTGACAGCTATGTGGGACAACAGGAAATGTCTGCCAAATACTGGCTGCCCCAGAATATTCAGTAGTCCCTGAGATGCCAAAACTCACTGCAGTATATGTGCGGGACTAAGACACTGCAGGGTTATAGGTCACATGCATGGATGTCAATGTTGGAGTCCCATACACACCTCTTATACTCTCACAGAAAGTCATTTGTACAAAGTCATAAAGAAATGTGTGCCAAAGGGCCACAAATAGGGGCAGTTGTGAAATATTACTCTGACAAACAGTGATATTACAACAGGTCTTGCTGTTGCATTATGTCTCTGAAGGGTAAGAAGTCTGAAACTCAAATGGCTGTCATTACATTCTAACTTTGATCTGTAATGATATGCCAGTATTTTCCAAGTCAACCACAATACTGTGCTAAATGGACCTGAACAATAAATCATACATTTGGACAGTCTGTGATCATTTGTAAAATTGAGAGGTATGCCCCATCCAACACACCCATGTTCCCATAGAAATGCAGTAATATTTATGTTTGTAGGGTAATAGCAGCAGACCACACATTCCCACAGCTGTCCCAAACAACTTGCTAACTTGTTCAATGCCCTCAATATGCAGGGGTCAATGTGCTATGTCTGTGCATGGTTAATACTGTCAGGAAGTAGACAACACTTACTGTTGGCTGTTGTGGTTTAGTGGTCTAAGTATAGTACTGTGGTTGACAGGGTCTGTGATACCAGACTGGCCATGCCAGCAAATTTGCACATCAGCTACATCTATGGTAGGAGTTGTACACACTGTCCAGAAGGCAATATTTGTTGTTGCAGGAAAGCTGGTTAATGTAGGGACAGTGGGTCACACATACAACAGGGGCAAGTCATAAATATTGCACTTACAAATATAGAAAATTGATAGAATAACAGCTGTTGCAGTAGCATGAATTCTCTGAAGGTCAAAAAGTCTGAAACTCACGTCTGTCATTACTTTCTAACTTCAGTCTGTAATGTATTCACCATTATTTGCCACACAACTACAATATTATGACAGATGGGCCCAAAATATGAGCTAAACATCTGCACAGTCTGTGGAGATGTGTACACTTGAGAGGTATACCCCCCTTCCCTCAGCA
>NC_056727.1:21045929-21253429 GCF_019279795.1 Protopterus annectens | reverse complement strand
GGCAGTGTACATGGGGTCAAAATGGAGAGCTATGTATAGGACAAGATTATTTTGGTGGGGGGAGATTCCTACCTTTTTTTTTAAGGTGAGAGTGGGATGTTGGGGAAGGGGTGTAGGTATGTTTGGGGGGTTAAGTTGGGTAAGAGAGGTTGCTTTTGCAGACAGACAAGATAGCAGACAGGTGCAGTGTATGACACGAGGGGGTAAACACCTTGGATGGGGCAGGGTGGTTGGGAATCAGAGGGCCATGTGCCCCCAGATGGAAAAAGTGGGACTAAGGTCCCCACCCACGGGCAGTCATCACTGCCCCTTCAAGGCTCTGAAGATGGCTGTGCTGGGGGCTGGACTATGGGGACAGCCTGCCCCTCAAGGTGTGCCAGTCTGCTCTTTATCTGGTACAGGCGTACATCCAAGTCCTTCTGGATGACCATGACACCATGCCACACCCAGGGGGATAGGCCCCATCCACTGACATGGTTCCACCTGAGGGTTGTGCAGGACCAGTGGAGGAGGCAGTTCGATGTTGAGTCCCAGACATGGTGGGACCCAGTGTCGTGGCCAGATGAGGCGGGACTGGCAGAACCTCTGCACTCTGCCTACCCAAATGTGCTATGATGTTAAGTTTTTGCCAGGTGTATTGGTTAGTCATGAACAAAACATTTCAGCATTAGTTATAACAGCATGCATGGGTTTTCCAATTAACCCAGAACAACAGAATTGGGGAAATTGCATGGCAAACAGCACACATGCATAAATGAAATAACAGTCATTATTGTAACAGCATACCAGTAACATTTATGGCAACAGGCCACCAACAATGGAATTTCAACAAGGTATGTTAGTACTGAACCATTTAAATATACGAACAAAAATAGGACAGATGTCCCAATATTAGGTTTTGAGAACAACATACGTGTAGTATATGAATATTAATTATTGAAACAGATAAGAGGTGGGGGGAACAGTCCATTACCAACTGTATAGGCTTATATTTTTCATGACAGTACTGCTCAGTACTTACATGTCTGCCCTCACTTTACAGCTACCTGAGGCCTATAGCAACTGTAGCATGTACATATGTATGGAATGTTATGGGGCAAGCTGTGACAACTGTAGGTACAGGAGTAGAGGGGATTCATACATGTCAAGGTTACATATATGACTAACAAGCTGTACCCTGCACTGATGTTGTGTGAGTGTGTTAATGGCATACTTCTACTGGATTTATATCTGTGTGCAAGGTTATTGGCAACAGTGATCAGTAGCCATGACAGTGTGACACTTGAGAGACATGTATTGGGAAGAGTGCATAGTGTATGTAGCTATCCTGCTGTTATTTGTAGGTATGGGGCTGTGGACTGGAATATTTGTGCACAGATTATTAGTATACCCGTCATACAGCTAATACAGTCATTTCTTTTCCTGTGAGCACTGTGGAGAAAATATCTGTTAACACTACTTGACAGTTTCTACAAATACTCAAGATTACTTGTGTGTCACATCTTCGTACCAGTCCCTGAATCCAAACTGTGGTTTGTGTGTGCAAAATTTAACAAGCGATATATATGTATTTCTCATCACACTGAGCTACTGGGTAATGCTGTCTGCTGTTTGACTTTCTGCCTACAACTCACTTGGTCACACATTCTGACCTTGCAATATAAGTGGAGTCTCACAGTGCCATGTGTGATAGATAGTGAACTGTGTATTAATAATTTGCATGCAGGTGTACACATTTAATCCCTAGTGGATGTGATTATGTGATTTTGTACACATCATAGCAGGCTTCTGGGTTGCATACCCAACCTGTACACATTTGAACATCATGTATTTGCAGTCTCCACCTATTACAGTCTCGTGCTAGTCATCCTGTGTGGGCTTCCATGTTATGAGCCCTCTCCTCTGCTTCTGTGGGGCGAAAACATACCATTATGCATACCTGCCTGTCAGATATTCTTACTATAATTTGATATATCACTAGAAGATATACTTAAAAACTTCTGGGGAATTCTGAGCCAGAGCATCTTGGATCAACTGGGCCAACACCGTCTCCTTCACGGACCTGCTCACCAGTTCAGGGGATGCCATTGGCACTGGTGAGCTGACATACCAGATGGTACCAGGCCTCAGACTTGTACTCTGAGCCCTGGTATTGGCCCTGTAGCAGTCTGCCATCATGGTTTTTCAAAAGGAGTCCAGCTATGACCCTGGACTCAAGGATGCCCCAGCGCTTTGCCCAAAAGCTCACTCACTCTCCTGCAGCTGCCATACTTCCTACAGGGATCAAACTCTAACAGGTTCATAGGATCACAGGATCATAGGAATTTACTAGGCTATTGCCCCTGAGGCCCTTATAAGCCTAGCCAAGAGTTTAGCCCATGTATAGACAAATCAGCACCAGATGCCCCAGTTCAGCAGGGACACAGGTGGAATCACAGGAATGTATTTTCTATTTCCCATCCAGTCATCTAGGCTGCGCTTAAAAAGGGGTAAAGAGGTACTCTACTTGATGTGGAGAGGGAGTCTATTCCATAGATGGGGAGTCTCTGGGGCACAAATATGTCCAGTCAAGTCCTGTTGATGTCACAGACCAGATTGAGGCCACGTGTGTGGGTTACTCGAGCGGAGCTTGACTTGCAGATATGCAGCAGTCCCATCAAGGCAGGGTCCGAGATCACCTTGTATGCCAGAAAGCAGTCACCTCTGATGAGTCTGTATGAAACAGAGTAGAGAAGATAGGGCTTTTAGCCTATCTGTGTAGGGTAGATTTTTGAGGCCCTGGATTCTCTTGGTAAGGAATCTCTGTGGTCTCTCCAGCTGCTGCATGTGCTTAGCAAGGTGCATGCCGAATGGGGCATTGTACTCAATAATGGGCCATATAAGGGAAGAATACAGGGATGCTATGACTTCCTTGTCCCTGGATGAGATACCCTTACTTATGAGGTGGGCCATGTAGAAAGCTTTCCATACAATGGAAGCAACATGTGGTCAGAAGTCAGGCTGATATCAATTTGGGTACCCAAATCCCTCACAACTGACTGCATGCTTAGGACATTGTTATTAATGTGATAATTTGTGGGGACATCATTCTCCCCAAAGGGGATGATGATGCATTATTTTGTAATCAGCTTAGGTCATGTTTCTGGCACTAGTCATTTGTTTCGGGGAGACCCTCTTGGAGGATGTCCACATCACTAGAGGAATTGATGACAGCTCCCAGCTTGCAGTCATACGCAAGCTTGGTCAGCCATAGCCCACTGATTTTGGCCTACACCTCAGAAAAGGGGTAGACCACTTGCTACCGGTCTCCTGCTTGAGGTGGCTTCCCCTATTTTTGATTAGGTGGGTTATATCAGTAAGCCAGTTAGCTACCCATCTGATAATATACACATTGATGCCTAGTTGAAAGAGTTTATCTATTATGCCCGAGTGGGGAATAGTGTTGAAGGCTTTGGCCAGGTCAAGGTAAGCAGTGTGCACTGTCTTCCCCTCATCCATGGCTTTGGTGACTGTCTCGAAAAAGTCAACTAAATTTAACATGACCTTCCCTTGACAAAGCCAAACTGTGTGGGGTCAAGTGTTTGGAGGTTGACAATGTCCTTGGTAATAAGGTCCACGATAATCCGTTCCAATGGTCTTGCAGATCAGGCTAGTTAGGCTGATGGGTCTATAATTTCTCAGGCTGGTGGATGCTCCACCATTGTGTAAAGGGATGACAGTGGCTGTCCTCCACTCAGCTGGGACAAAACCAGTACTCAGGCTTTGGTTGAATAGGGAGCATAATGGTGCTGCAAATTCCTGCCTCAGTTCATGTAGGATGCAGCCTGGGATGTTATCGGGTCTCATGGAGGCTGTATTTTTTGCCTTTGAGAGACCAGTGATGACCTGATCTCTAGATATAAGTTGAAGGGGGCAGGTACTGGGAATGTCCTGATTTACTGATGGGGGGACAGAGGGGGTGAATCTGCCAGCCAGCAAGTTGGCTATATCTATGGAATTTGTATACGTGGTGTCCTTGACCACCAGTTCTGAACAGATCTGTGTGTTACCCTTGAGATTACAGACATATGTGAAGAAGGCCTTATGTTTGTCTCTAGTAGATGTGGCCAATTTGGACTCAAAGGTATGCTTTGGAGGATTTCACTAGTGCTCTTATTTTCTTGTTTAGGCTAAGGAGAGATTGCTTCAAATTGGGGACCTGCTCCTCCTTGGTCCTGGACAGCAAATTTTTCTTTTGTTATAGAGTTTATTTATTGCAGATGTCCACCAGACAGGTTTACTCTTCCTTGCAGAGATGATTTAGCCCTGTCAGGTATTCCTGCTTCCATGCATATATATAAATGTTTGTATAGTAATTTGGTATAGTTTTGGATACTGGTGCCAGTTCCTAGAGAGGGGGTAGGGGCTGTGAAGCTGTTTATACCATCCCTGAGGAGGCTGTAATCAACTTTGGAAAAAGTTTTTTTGTTTGACTCTAGCTGGGGGGGGGGGTGTCGCGGGAGATGGTGTCTTTGAACATGACCGGTTTATGATCTGATCTTACAAGGGAGGAAGATACTTCAGGGATGCTGCAGTGGTTACTTATGTTGGCTGATACCAAGTCCAAGATATTATCACCTCTAGTGGCAGTATCGACTAGCTATTCCAAAGTATTTGCATTGAAAAATCAAGAAATCTCTGAGCATTTGTGTTTTGGTATGAGTAGTTTTTCCAGTCAATGTTTGGATAGTTAAAATCATCTAGGATCAGGGTAAGGAGTTGAATCTTGATAGATTCAAAGAAGTCTAGATAGGCAGTTTGGGCATCTTGGGTCAGATTTGGGGGCTAGTAGCTAGCTATGATTTGTATAGGGGTGTTGTCAATGGTTAGCTGCACCTGGAGTGTCTCCTGTGAGTCATGCAGTTTGCCCAGCCTAGAGGTGTGTATGTCTTTAATATATATTGAAACTCCACCTACTTTGGCTTTACTACCCACAGTTTGGGGTCTGAATGTATGATAGGATGAGTAACCAGATATGGCTGGGGTGGTCTCCACAGCTTTAAACCAGGTTTCTGTGACTGTGAAGATGTCAGCATTTTCCAGGGCTTAAGAATGCTTGCTATGGGTGCAGTTTCATGTTTAGACTCCTAGTATTTAGTATATAGTAATAGGGTTTTTTCTGATGTACTGTGCATGCATACGGGACTTGCATTCCCATGCATGCCCAGTACATCAGTGCTTTGCAAAGGAAGCAATGGAGAAAAGAAGGTCTCCATTGCTCCGCTTTTATATATATATATATATATATATATATATATATATATATATATATATATATATAAGTTTCAAACAGTTTAGGGTAAGGACAGAGACATAATGGAAGAAATACAAGGACAATCAAGTATGTGTCTTTAGTTTTGAATAATGTACCTGATTTTCCTAGTATTTCCTCCATCCTGTCTCTCTGCTATGTCCGGAGTCCAGATTACAGCTTTTTTTTTTTTTTTTTTTTTTGTTAAAAAACAATTACAGTATATAGCAATGGAAAAAAGTTGGAGAGACTGCACCTTTTTCCATTGGTATATGCTATGATTTACAATGGGCACACTGATTGGGTTGACCAATTAGTGTGCTTGTTTTGGAATATCAATGACCATGTCATTTTATAATTTACATGGCCTCCCCCTGTGTGCTTTCATTACATTACCTTGGGGGGTGACCATACTACATGGGACATTTGTGTTTAAATGGAGGTTTTCACCTCATATCTCCACTGCCACTGGGAATTTGGACCAGCTACCCTACCTGGTTAACAAATATTAATTACTAAATCAGTAAATAATATAAAAAAATAATATAAAACTACTTTCCCATGTAAAAGCTGAACAGCCTGTCTTGGTATTTGAACTGTGCACATACTATATGCAAAGCAGTGACTCTAACCACTAAGGTAACTCATCTGTGTGAAATCCATCTATACTTTTCTATATAGCTTCTTGATAAGTTTAAGCACTGCTGACCAAGGCGCCGCCCCACGTAAACCCACTCAGCTATGCTTAAACTTTAAAGAAAAAGAAGAAAAAAAAATATTATAGGTTCATAGGTTCATAGGTTTATACTAGGCTATCTGCCCTAAGGCATTTATAAGCCTAGCCCAAATTTTTGTGGCTTACGCCACCCCTTATATGAAAAAATACTGTGCCCATTAGTTTGTTGTGCCTCTGTCCAGCAGTGACACAGAGATGATTCCCGGGGTAAACCTACGATCGCCCATCCACAGGTCTAGATTTCTCTTGAAGAGAGTCAGCGAGGTGCTCTGCCTCACATGGACCGGGATTCTATTCCACAGCATAGGGAGTCTCTGAGTGATAAATCTATCCCTCCAGCACGTCCTATTTATATTCGGGCTAAGGTTTAAGTCGCTTGCTCTAATGGTTTTGGTGGATTTGGATTTTTTTGAGGTGGAGCATGTCCATTAATTCCGGGTTGGACATGGCCTTGTATGTCAGGCACATGTCACCTCTGAGCAGACGGTATGCGACTGAATAGAGCAAGAGTTTCTTCAATCTGGCAGCATATGACAGATTTTGGAGTCCCTTTATCCTTTTGGTGAGGAACTTTTGGGGTCTCTCCAATTGCTGCAGATGTCGGGTGAGATACATCCCGAATGGGGCATTGTACTCGATCATTGGTCTGATAAGTGAAGAGTACAGGGGAACAATGACCTCACTAGATCTGGATGTGAATCCCTTCATGATCAGGTGGGCAATGTAGAAGGTCTTTCTAACCACTTTAGCAACGTGAATGTCAAAAGAAAGGCCACTGTCAACCTGGGTCCCCAGGTCCCTGATAACCTCTTCTGTGCTTAGTGGATTGCCACCTATATGGTAGCTTGGGGTTACCTTGTTTTTCCGAAGGGTATGACTATACATTTTTGGCTTAACTTCAGGCCATGGCTCTGGCACCAGCTATCTGTTTCCGTGAGTCCCTTCTGAAGGATATCCGTGTCCGATGCACTTTCCACTATGGCGCCCAGTTTGCAGTCGTCTGCAAACTTTGTCAGCCAAAGTCCTCCCATGTTGGCCTGTACTTCTGAGAAGTAGATGCCAAACAATAGGGGGCCAAGGACCGAGCCCTGTGGGACACCACTTGTGACCGGCTTGGAGTCTGACATAGCTCCAGCAACTCTAACCCTGTGGGTTCTGTCCTTAGCCAGTTTGCAACCCATCTTGTGACATATGGGTTTACATTTAAGCTGGTAAGTTTTTCTACAATACCCGAGTGGTTTATTGTGTCGAAAGCCTTTGCAAGGTCAAGGTAGGCTGTATGGACTGCCTTTCCCTCATCAATGGCCTTGGTGACTGTTTCAAAGAAGTTGACCAAGTTCAAAAGGCATGATCTTCCCTTGACAAAGCCAAACTGGGTCGGGTCCAATGTCTGCAAGTCCCCTATATCTTTGTTTATGAGCTCCATTATGATCCTCTCCATAGCTTTGCAGACTAGACTTGTTAAGCTTATGGGGCGGTAATTACCAGGGTCTGTAGAGGCACCGCCTTTGTGGAGTGGGACCACAGTTGCCGTACGCCACTCCTTGGGCACGTATCCTGTGGTAAGGCTGAGATTAAACAGCTGCCTTATGCGGTTTAATTCCTCATTTAGCTCGTGTAGCACACAGCCAGGGACACCATCCGGTCCCATTGATGCTGTGTTTTTAGCTTTAGAGAGAGCAGCTTTCACCTGCGCATTTGAGATGTCCGGGAGGCTACACTCGACTGGGATAGTTATCTCTCCTTTAGGGGAGGGGGGTGAAGTTTGCACTGAACCTGTCTGCCAGTATGTTGGCAATGTCTGTGGGTTCAGTGATTCTTGTGTCATTTTGGACTAATTCTGAGCATATCTGGGAGTTTCCACCCAGGTCCCTAACATAGCTGAAAAAGGCCTTATGATTGTCCTTTGAATCCATGGCAATTTTTCTCTCAAAATCGGCCTTAGTTGATTTTATGAGTGCTCGTATTTTTTTACTAATAATGATCAGGGGTGACTTCCCTTTTATGGATTTTGTTCTATCATGTAATAGCTTTCTCCTCTTATTGTAAAGTTTGTTGATGGCTGGGGTCCACCAGACTGGACGTTTGCCCTTTGTGGAAAGAGTCTTGGTTTTATTTGGGATTGCCTGATCCATGCAGTCCTGGAGGTGTTCATAGAAGGCATTTGTAAGGGCTTCCACAGCTTGGGTTGTGGTTTCCACTGGCTCAGGGCCTTGAAGGATACCACACCAGTCTTGAGTAGTGTGAAGTTTGCTTTAGAGAAGTTCTTCACTATGGTCTTTTTTGTTTGGGGTGGGGGCGGGATGTGGATTTCCAGTGAGATTAGTTTATGATCAGATCTCACCAATGAGGGATATACTTCCAGTGTGGAGCATTTTGTCCCCATGTTTGTGACAATGAGATCTAGTATATTTTCTCCTCTCGTGGGAACAGTGACTAGCTGTTCCATGGCATTTGAATTTATGAACTCCAGGAGCCATTGGGCTAGAAAGTTAGGGCTTGAGTAATGTTCCCAGTCTATATTCGGGTAGTTGAAGTCACCCAATATGTGGTGTTTGGAGATACATTTATACCCTCCAGTGTCTTCAGGAAGGCTGTGTGGGGTTCCTGAGTTTGAGAGGGTGGCCTGTAGCATGCTACAATTTGTAGAGCAGTTTTGCCTATGGTTAGTTGCACCTGGATGGTTTCAAGCTTGCGTTGCCACCAACCTGGAGGTGTGGGTATCCTTTATGAATATGGATACACCCCCTCCTTTTGTGGTGTGGTCCGGGTTTTGGGGCCGGAACGCATGATATGAGGTAAAACCTAATAGTGCCGGGGTGCTCTCAGGAGCCTTGAACCAGGTTTCAGTTAACTGTCACAGTATGTGTAACATAATATTAATTTAAAATTAAACTGTTAACCTTCACATTATTATATAAGTGTCCGTGGACACTTTCTTTCTTGTTTTAGTGCCGTAAAGCACTTTTACAATGCAGAGGGTGTGTTACACATACTGTGACACACTCCCTACATGACATGGCTTCACATTCCTAATCTTCTCAACTGTACAGATTTTTGCATGATGTCCAGATTTGTGCCTCATATTCTTGGTCCATTTGTCATGGGATTGTGTTTCCCTGACAAATCAGTGACAAATCATTACAGACTGCAGTTAGAAAATAATGACAGACATTGGAGTTTCACACGTCATACTCTTCAGAAAATCCATGTTAATGCAAGACCTGCCATTCTATCAACTTTCTAGGTTTGTAAGAGCAATGTTCAAAAACTGTCCCTATTTTTGGGCTTTTGTCCTACTTTTTATATTGGCTTTCTCTAGGTTTCTTCCTCTAAGAGGTTGAGAGGTATGAAGTGTCCGAGGACACTTTCTTTATTGTAAAGTGATGTGTGGCACTTTCACAATGCATGGGGTGTGTGACAGTACCCATCACACACCCCCTGCATTACATTCAACTTTCCATTTACACTTTCATTGTCTGATGACACTATTTTCTATTGTAAAGTGTCATACAGCACTTTACCAATGCAGGGGGTGTGTTACAGTAATATCACACACCCTCTGCATTAAATTCACTTCCCATTCACTATTTCAGTGTCTCCAGACACTGTTTTCTTTAGTTAAGTGCCTTATGGCACTTTTGCAATGCAGGGAGTGTGTTACAGTACCTGTCAGACACCCCCTTGCATTAAATTAACTTCCCATCCACTATTTCAGTGTCCATGGACATTGTTTTCTTTTGTAAAGTGCCATACGGCACTTTGACAGTGCAGGGGGCATGTTACACATCTGCGAGCACTACTGCAACATGCCCCCTGCACTGATTCAGTATCCATGTACACAGCTCTGTCTCAGTAGCACGCCTTCTTTAATATGCAAGGTGCACTGCCGAGAGGGGTTGCGGACATGGACACCATTCATTCTGTGTAGGGCTAATGCTATTCCTACACGGAGTTTATTAAATCTGGGGGGGGGGGCTATTTTGCATGTTTTTTCTGAATAATCAGCCATTTGTTTATCCAGCTTAAGGTCCAGTCCCAGTGAGACCGGATAAGAAAGAGCCTACTATACATAATTAGCCAGAGGTATGTGGGGGAGATGTAACTTCCCCCACATGGGGATTGCAGGGGAGTTAGCCCTCCTGCTAAAATATTGATAAAATGTGGTTCAATTTTATTAGATTTTTCAATGGTTTTCTATGTGTCAGATGTCAGATTGTTTAATGTTTTTGCAGGGCGGCAAGCCCCGACTGCACCCAAACTGGATGGGGACTGCCCCCCCACACATCTCCTGCCAATTATATATACTATCTCTGAGGTCACACAGCAGTGGAGACAGGGCATAAACCCTTCCCTATTATAACTTCAGTTTTTTTCATTTTTAATACCTTTATTGAACTATCACTTAAGACATAAGCAAACATATATTTATATAAAAGAAATCAAACCATATTAACAGATTCTCTATTAGAAACATTATGCATCAGATATAGTGATATAACTTCAATTTTATAACTATTTTGTGTTTAGATGCTTTTTAGTTTAGATATTTTTACTGTCAAATTTAAGCTGTGTAGATCATATATATATATATATATATATATATATATACACACACACACACACATATATATATATATATATATATATACATACACACACACACACACACATATATATATATATATATATATATATATATATATATATATATATACATACATACATATGTATGTTTATGTGTATACAAGGCCATTCTGAGAACTATCCCCGGGATTCATGAACCTTGCGCCAGGCGCCCGCATAGCGTCGGCGTTATAAAGCCAAATATGGCCACCGAGCAATTCAGGTATGAATCAATCCCACGTGCACTACCGGCGTGCGGTTCCGCCCCCGGTGTAGGTATGCTAATCACACTGTGTGCGGTATTGCACCATGCAAATGAAGGCAAATAGCGATCCACGAAGTTGGGCAGGCGTAGCGTAAGGGCACGGCAATGTAAACCAAAAAAAAACGGTTTACATTTACCCAAACATGACCAAGGAGTAATGGAAGGCTGTCAACATCAGGTATCATACAGGTGCAATGTGCCAATGGCGAAAGGCACCAAGAATGTCCAAAGAAAACATGCACAAACTGTAAATAATGACATAAATGTTATGTATGCAGAAACCACAGCAGAACCCCCGGATATGTGCACAGAAGGTGCAAAACAATGAAATAATATGAGAATGTCCTAAAAGAGCAGTATAATACACATCAGCTGCACAGCCACCACACACCATAGTATGTATGGAAAGCCTCAACCCCAGCACAAGGGTTGTCAAGGAGTGGCGTCAGTGTTCGGCGCCGTAATCATGTATTAGCAGTCAATGCCATGCAAATGAGGCAGATAATAGTGAATCGCAAAACCGGCGCCGGTGTAAGGATGGAGCAAACGGCGCAGCGGTAGTACACCGAGGAGTGGCCTACACGGGATACATGTCAATCGCAGAGGGGTGTGCCACTGTAGGAGGAAGCACATTGGAGGCCAGCAAACATGGGCTGTACAATGCACATCACAGCAGCAGGATCGGCGTGTGAGGAAATAGATGCGCTGAGAGTACATAATGCCCGCATAGATGCATGTGCACGAGGATGACCACGTTCCCCAACCCAGTCATGTGGACGGCCTCCCGTCAACAACCACGGATATAGGAAGGTAATGCGGAGAATATGAGGAAATGCGAAGCAGTGTAATTGGAGCCGTAATGAGCAATCAACACCAATCAATGCAGGAAGGGCAAATGGCAGCAGCTGACAACTCTGCATGCAGACTCCTGCAAAACGGGAAAGGGAGGCATAGGAATGCAAAGATAGTAGGGGATGTAGTAGAAATGCAAAGAGCAAAGAACCGAAATAGCACAGCCAAGTACAGAGGTAGCATAACGGCGCGGCAGACAAAATGCATCATATGCCATGTGCCTGCAGGATGCACTGCAGGCAATAGTAGGTGCAACGTGCAGAAACAGTAATGTAAGATGCAAAGCTAAGCCAATGCAGGCAACTGTAATGTAACACTAAAGGCAATACTGTTGCAGTTGCAACGGTAAAACACCGAAGATAATCCACAGATACGGCTGCACAGACACACCCAATGACATCACCGGGTATACAGCACAACAGTATAAAGTGTGAATGCACACAACACACAGCCTGATTTCCCAAACGCCGCACCGTAGGGTGTAAACACACGGTGAAGTTTTAATATGTATATGTTGGGTGCCGCCGTGGCCGTGATGCATAGGTATGTGTCAGAGACAGACAGAGTTGTGGAGGAGGGTGCCGACAACTACCGTAGGCCTCATAGGAGAAGGAGAGTGTTCAGACCAAGGGTGACCTACCAGGGGCTGCAAGACCTGGAGATAGTAGAGCGCTACAGGGTGGACAGGGACACGTTACAGCAAATAGTGGAGCTGTGCCAGCCACGCCTGAGAACAAGAGACAACAGAGGGGAGCCCATCCCAGTGGACACAAAGGTATGTGTGAGCTTGCGAATACTGGCTACAGGTACCTTTCAAAGGCCAACCGGGGATATAATGGGTATCTCACAGGCATCAGCATCCAGGGTACTACACCAGTTCCTGGATGCCATGTTACGACATGCCCATGAGTATATAAACTTCCCCAGATCTCAGGAGGAGTTGGCTAGCAATATGCGCCACTTCCACCGTGTGGCACAATACCCGGAGGTACTGGGTGTGATAGACTGTACGCACATAGAAATCAAGTCACCGCCCGGGGAGCAGGGTAGACGCTACATAAACCGCAAGGGATACCCCTACATCAATTGCCAGGTCATGTGCAATGCGCAGGGCATTATCATGGATGTGTGTGCTGGCAGCCCTGGAAGCTACCACGACTCCCATATCTGGCATGCCTCACAGCTGTATCAGGTATTCGCCAGGGGGGACATCACACAAGGTCACCTTGTGGGGGATGCTGGCTATGCACTGGAGCCGTGGATGATGACACCCATCAGAAATGCACACACACACATGCAAGAATGCCATAATGAGGCACACGCACAAACCAGAATAATCATAGAGCGTGTGTTTGGGATGTTGAAATCACAGTTCCGGTGCTTGGATACATCCGGTGGATCCTTGCAGTACTCTCCAGGCACATGTGCCCACATAT
This sequence comes from Protopterus annectens, assembly GCF_019279795.1. Classification (NCBI taxonomy): domain Eukaryota; kingdom Metazoa; phylum Chordata; order Ceratodontiformes; family Protopteridae; genus Protopterus; species Protopterus annectens. The sequence continues at coordinate 21,240,224 of NC_056727.1, read as the reverse complement.
TCATAGTATATTGTATGCTACACAATATGATTCTGCGGAAACAGCTGCTGCAGGGACATAATGGTCTAGGGCCACCAAGCCCGCCACAACTGCCAAGGCAAGCACAGGCACAGGGCGTTCAGCGCCATGAACACACTGTGCCAGCCCCAGTAGGTAGACGTAGGCATACCCAATATGCCTACGCCCTGGCAAAGAGGGAACGCATAGCACATACTTTGACAGCGTAGGCCCCATGGACTGACACCTCCTTACCTGCACACACAGTGAAATGGACGCCACACAAACATGTCCGCCCGTAATGTGTACCGTATGGGCGGACCTATGTGTGACTCCAACAAAGGCACCACCCAAACACTGCACACCCAATAGCCAGCAGAGCATGGAATGCCAACACCTCAACCGCCGCCGGTTCTACAGCAGACGGCGGCAGATGCTGCCACTGTCGCCGCAAGTCGACTACATATGTACTTATGTGCATACACAGATACGGAAATAGATATCAGTACACACGTAGAAATATATGTACACATACACAGATATAAAGTACAACAGGTTAATATGGAACCCAGGGATGCAAGTTTACAGATAAGTAAGACTTGAAATCTCCACATAGTAAACATAGTGAGCGACAACCCGATCATCCGGGAGGGTGGGCAGAGCAGGGAATGCCAGCCATGGAAATGTCAACCTGCATCAATACATATCCGCGGGTCGGGATGATCGCCAGGCCACGGTACAGTAACGGGATATGTGCGTGTCATACCCATAGGATATGAGTGCGGAGGTACACACCGCCGGTGATGCGCCAACGTGGGTACTGTGTGCAACCGTTGGTGCGAAAGCGGCAATCATACCTGTCAAGTGTCGTCATTATGAGGAACGACTCATTTGGGGTCTAAAACAGTTCATGTTCCTCGCAGTTCCTCAAAGTTCCACATTGAAATAGTCTGTCACACATTCATTGTTAGGAATGTATTTAAATGAAATCCTGGTAAATAGAAATTAATCATAGTAATTCATTAAAGGTTCTTCTTTGTAAGTAAATCAGCATATTTTAACCATCCTATGACCTTCTTAGCTGAAGTTGTTAGTAAGCCATTGGTATGTGTTCCACAGTTTGCCCATTTGTTTCACATTATGAATGTGTGTGTTCCTCATTTTGGAAATGGAAGGTTGAGAGCTATGGCGGCAATATGTGTATGTGTGAGGTGAGGTTGTCGTGTGTTCCGCTGTGTGTGTGTAATGTGTGTGCCACTGTAAAATGTGTATGTAGGTGACATGTCACAGGCGGAGTGTAATAACATGCGTAGGCATACAGTACAGGAACCATAGGCGTATGTACAGCAGTACCCACAAAGTAGTACTGACATCTCCTCAGTGGCTAGGCGGCGTGGCGTAAAAAGCGATGCAAAGCGGAAATGTCCCAGAATGTACCACAGGACCATAGCCAACAGGAGATGCAAAGGACGCATGTACAAACCATGACCGTATGTATGGCGGCCATATGGTAGACTCAACACGATACGTCGACAACGTTACACAGCATCAGGCATGTACGGCGAAAATATGAATGTGCTATCCTGGCACCGATCGTGGACACTTACGGTCCCGTAAATACCGCTGTGTGTTCCACGACCGTTAAGTAAGCAAGCGCCACACGAATAGGAGGCTACCGGTAGCATACAGGCCGTCCCAAGTACAGGACCACAATCACCGTAACTATCAGTGACAAAATGCCAATGGATAGTAGGCCCTGACGAACATCCGCAGATATATAACCGATGTGAAGGAGGAATACGTGCAGGAAGCACACATGCAGGCGATACCGACACCACACGACATCAACAAAACAAACATTCCCAGAACAACAGACAGGTAACCTGCAGCTCCCCAAGCAGGGATGGAGCACATACACAAGCATATCTTGTATGTATAAATGCAAGACCCACACCCCGTACCCGTCACCCACATCCGCAGATATACCCCATCGCACATATCAAAGGGATAACAGCCAAAACTGTAGCAAAAACATACAGGCAGTCAATGACAGCGGCATACCCGCAACAAGCCGCGTGGGTAACACTAGCAGTAGCTGATGCATCCTTGCATCCGTTGTGTACAGGAATATAACAGCTATGTTACACATCTGAATGCACAACGCCATCGACAGACGCCGCCAGGACATGGACACCCACATGTCGAACAGAATACCATACCCAACACACACAATCCACGGCTACCACCACAGCGTAATGTACCTGACACCACACATAGCGTATGCAGTCACACAAACATGATACAACACATACCATCCCCACGAAGGTAGTGCAAATAACCAACGGCCACAGGAGGAATGAACCATGGCCTAGTTTTGCGGGTAACGTACGAATGGAGGAGGATCACCAGTGATATGCGCATAACTACACACCGAGGAACAGCTATTGGCGTGATGAACCCACATGCCTCAGGTGACGACGAATAAAAGGAAGACTCCCTGGATATTCAAACCGTATGTTCATACCGAACACAAAGTTCGAAAGCAAGGAGTTAGAGGAAAATATTGACGAATACAGAAGCAAAGGCCGGGAAGGTATGTCGAACTCGCGAGATGTACTGGTGTGTAGCGCATGATACGTATGACTAATCTGCACTGTATGTGAACGATGTGTGTAAGTAAAGATACCTGTCCATCAGGCAGAGAGTGGTGAAAGGTGGTTATGTAATGCTAAGCCGCGGAGCATACCAACGACTGTGGACAACGTGTGCACAGCAGTGGGACAACATGTACACAGCCGTGATAACCCAAGGTCTGCCATAGGGATTCCAAACACAGAACAATGCCACCACCCACGCTGATGCTGTCAGTGGATATCGAACAATGAAGTGCCACAACAGGATAGGACATGTATGTATAGTGTCACAGCACACATGTGCATGGGCATATACCGTCGATGTCATACGGAATGTGCGCACGACGTGCACATATCCCTCGCAGTAGGGGTGACTATGTCAATTATGTGTAATGCAAAGCTGTCATGATGGATATGTTCAGAAATCATAGACAGTATCACAGGCATAGCATGCATGATGGAGGGATGGCCTAATGTTATGTACATAAACAGGATATGTATGGCCTGCACATATGGGACAGAGTAGTAGCAGAATAGGTACCCGAATTGGAGGGAACAGCAAGTAACCATGTCCAAACGTTCCGTAGCAGGTGCAATGTGTGCAACAATGATGTCCGGCAGGGCCGTGTGTAAACACATGTGCAATGTACACAGTAGTGTCACCCCCCCCATGGTAGTGTCCACTGAACGGCAGAGGTGGATGTCAACTGTATGTCTATACAGTACTTCCGCTGTGGTGGTACCATGGGTCTGTGTCACCCTACCAGCAAGGGAGCTATCACATGACTAGTGACACAGTGTGTCCCTGTGGGATGTGCACAGGACCTATGTCCCACAGCACGGTGTGTGTCCAGTCTGTGGAGGTCACACAGACGCCCAGGCTGAGCAATGTGGCATGTGTGCACACATGCAGGAGTGCTCCTCCCACCCTGCCCACTGCAAACGCCATGTAGGAGTACTACATGCATCAGTAATGCGGAGAACATGGCCCATGGCAGAGTAGATGACACCCATGTGTTAGTGGTATGCAGGTGAGTACAGATGTGTTTCATGACTGTCATTTGCATATGTAAACTGTCTGAGCCGGGTAGACATCACGGCATGACTATACTGAGACATGTAAAGTTGTATCCATTGTGTAAGGTACACCACATATGTGTTATTGTAACACTGCCCGTGTACATGTGTGTATGGCACAGGTACAAGGGCACCCAATGTATCAGCTAGACATACGGTCCAGAAATGCGTGGCCCTGCACATGTGTACCCACGCCATAGTGGAATATGGCAACCACAGCACCATGTGGGGCATGTGTGTGTACAGCAACCATGTACAATGTGATATGCATGTATAGGGACAGTATCCATGTGATACACACTGCATGACTGTCACTATGCAAAGGTGATGTGTATGCACTATGTGTGATGTAACTGATGCAATGATATCTACATGATATATCTGCCACACTGACACCTGTATGGTTGTTAGCAATATGAGTAGGATGAGCTAGAATGCTGCCAGGTATGTAGATGTGGTATATGTAGGCATGGACAATACTCTGTGACAGCATGTAGTGTATGTAAGCAAATAGTGAGCATGAGGGGCCACATGACTGATGACTGTGCAATGTCACACGTACCTGACTTGTTGTAGTTAGCATGATATGCCTGCACCACTGTGTGACCTGTACAGGAGGCACATGGCGTAACATCCTGAGACATAAGTGCGATGTGATGCTGGATGTGTACATTGGCAATACCATAAAGTGGAATGGCTGAAGGGCAAAGAGTGGATAATGTCTGATTTGATACCCTCTGTACCACACCAACCACCCATGCAATGGTATGACAGGTGGCCAGCATGTGGATGTGGTGTGCTGTGGCGCACAGAAGGCCAACAAGGGTGCCAGTAAAGGCATGGAGGTCGTCAATGAGTGTGTGAAGCATGTATGTGAGGATGTGGCCCAGTGCCATACTGAATGGCCCAGTCATGGGTGTACAAATGCAGCCCCATACGTGCAATGCAGTACCACCCATGTGTAGTGTGATAGATGTGGTAGTGTGGTGGTCAGGGTACACAATGTTCATGAATGGGCTAGCAGTCAATGCAGTGTGCTGCTGCAGAGACATGTAACAGCCAGGTTGGCGGGATACAACAACTACGGAGATCGGAGGTGACATTGGGACCGTGTTCTCGGACATAACGTGTGCATGGCAGTACTATGTATGTGTCCACAGGGTTAATACAATGTCCAGCCATGGATTGGAACCCTGTAGTGAGTGAGAGTGTGTATTGTTGGTAGGTACCCCATTGGCAGGCACGATGCCAGCAACATCTGTGTTGGCAATGCCTGCATGAGTGTTGTATGCTGCATTGAATGTGGATGTAGCCAAACAGCAGAGACATACCAGCACACTGCGTGAGGGCCCACACTGCAATGTATGGCAGTCATGTGTAGGTAGCTAGCTGTGGAGTATGTGATGCACCATGAGGACACACCATGACTGTCAAGTGACACACCACACACATGTGAACATAACTACCGTGCAACAGCCTGCACATGTGCCCATACAGCACGTGTGCATGGAACAGGAATACCACTGTGGCATCTGTGAAAAGGCCAGTACCACCATGTCTCTGTGTGGAATAGCATGGTCCCTACCAGTGCGTAAATGTAGCGGAAGTGCACTGTGATATGTGTCGGCATAGTCATGTAGACTGTCCATCGTACGGGGTGCCATGCCATCAACTACCTCTGTCAGTGGATGTCGGTAATACCGGCTGTAGAGCGTATGTACCATGCATGCTGCGATGGTCGTGAGTCTAGGGTGTGGCTAGCAGGGCTGAGAAGCATGGATGTTCAGCAAACAGAGGGGGGATGTGTGTAGGCATAGCACACAGACACATGGAGGTTTGGTGCATGCCTAGGGTAGTGTAGGTATGGTATGTGTCGTGTCATGTGTCACCCAGCTATGCATACTGCATGGCCAAGCATGTGTGGATACATGGGAGTCCATACTAGGGAAGTGCGTGTTGCTGTCAATACATAGCAGTAGCAACTGTCCTAGGTGCAATGTACAGTATGCCAACACGGCCAGCATGTAACCTGTGGTGTACAGTGTATTCACCGTTGCGTGTCACAATGTGCGTACCGGTCACGAACATGGGTATCTGAACATGGATTACCTATGATGCAATGTGTCTTGGGAATATACAGTATGTGTGTAAATCACTGTGTGGTGTGGGAACCACCCACCCGTGTGTGTTGCAGTCATGGTATGTGCCTGGGAGGTATGATCTGTGTACAATCTGGACTGGCAGGTGTGCCGTGTAGGGCATGGAGGCAGGTCCCAGGCACTGCAGATAAATGACATGTGTGCCGTACTGTGTGTGCAGTGCTTGTGTACAGCACAGTGGAGGGTGTAAGCATTGTCACACATCACTGCATGCTGTGCCTACCTGTGACAGCCCTGCTGGAGACAGACATGTGACACTGCTGCACAGGCAGCATAGCATGTGAAGATGTACATGTGGGCTGCACACCTTAGGCAGATGTCCACAGGTCATGTGTGCCACGGTAGTGTGGTTGAACATGACTATCAGACTGGACAAACACCACATGCCTGCATAAGTACAGTATGACCATAGTCAACAGTCCCAGTGACAGAGTAGGCCAATGTACAGTATCCCTGCGTGCAGACCACTGGCTACTGGACACCTGGCTAGACACACACCTGACATTGAGCCATCACATGTCCCAGTCCATGTGGGCTGTACATTGTCATCACAGGGTGGTCACAATAGCAGGTGGCAAGGCAGACACGGTGTACCAGGTGATGTGTCATGTGTGCATATGTCGAGTAGCACAGCCGTTCACATGTCTGCAACATACTGGTGCACGATGTATACTGTTACATGATGTATGGAACTGCACTGTCACCCACTACAGGGCCATCTGACACAGGTGTGTTGTGACAGGTGTAACCCATGTTTGCACAGGATACACACCGCTGTTGTAGGCAGCCATGCTGGTGGCTACCACTGATATATGCAGTGGTCATACAGATATACCGCACACAGTGTTCATGCAGGAATGTCCATTGTCGTGGACGATGTGCTGCTATGTGAATGTAGGTGTGTGTTGTGAATGTTACACATCCAGATGACACCATCTGGCGCAGTCATGGTTGTCAACACCATTACACACATCCACAGCAGTCAGAACCCAGTCCTGACAATGTGTGTCAGTCACCCTCGTGCTGTGTGACATATGTGCACATGGCGGAACACCTCCCACTGTCATCTAAGATGGCTACATGATGGCTGGAATGTGCTGTGGAAATGTACAATGCTGGTAGCCCAATGAAGTACCTGGAATCACACACAGTACGCTATGGCAGCCATGTAAACCATGCACAACAATGACCGCCCAACAGACACAAACAATGCATTGACACGTGGAACATGTGCACATGACAACCCCAATGAGGTATGTTGCACATATTGATGTACAATTGACATCTATGGCCATAGCATGGATGCAGACGCACATACCCCACAGGTAGTACCATGTGATGTAGGTAGGGGGCATTGCTCGTGTACATGTGACAGTAGCTGTACAGACACATGTCCTGCATAGCCGTCATGTAGGGGTAGCTGTGGCATGTGACCGCTGGACATGCCCGTACAATTGACCATGTCCCACAGGAGATGTGTTATGTGTGTACCACATGTGATGTGCTGACAACAAGCTGTGGCGTGTACGGCTGCCGGTGTACCTGTGTGACATTGTCTGTGATGGGTGCAAAGGCATATAGTATCGTATTGCATGCCCACAAGCCCCACATAGGTGCATAGCCTGAACATACAATACAAGGAGTGTGTGGGATGATAGCAACCCACAGGAGGAGATGGGTATGGACGGCCCACAACCACATGTGTGTGTACGGTGTTCACGTCCACGACACATGAGCATCTGAGAGGCTAGTGTTACAGCTGTACAGGGTTGCATGCATATATGTTCAGCAACATCCCTGTGTGTCCCACCACTGGCCTGTGGACCGATGGACACCAACCAAATGTGCAGATATGAGATGTGCACAGCACATCACAGATGCCTACTGTAGAACAGGCTTACCGTGTAGACATGTGCACAGTAGGTCTCGCCAGCTGCAGTCAAACATGTTATGTGCTGAACCACACCAATAGTCCAGGCCATGCCACAGATGGATGTGCATGCATCTGTGTATGTATGGCTGTGAATGTCTCCGGCATAGCAATATAGCTGTGTCACCGTTGTGAACAACAATATGAATGGGTTGTATGTGTGAGGGTTGCGTCATACGTGTATGGTCAGATCGACGATACCATCAGTGACCCTGCTATGTGAACATCCCTGTCCTCATACATGGATACCTATGCTGTGCCCAACACCACATTCACAGAGGGAGGGATGGCGGTGTGTAGTGCAGCAGCAGACATGGGGGTGGCAGCAGGCACTGGATGTACACATATGTGGTACCCACATCAGTGCAGGCAACCATCCATGTGCACGGGATAGCGGTGTGTGTCCACATACAGCACTGTGTTGCTCAATATCCCAGCACATAGCACCTGCCAGGGTTACAGTGTATGCATGGATGTGTGATACCTGCATGCACCAGACACACCTTCAGCAAGCAGCGTGCAGCATACCTCGCTTGAGGCCAGTGTCCACACCATGGTGATAGACATGTTGAATGTCCATATACACATAGCAATGACATATGGAGTGGACAGCCACCCTGCCAATATCATCAACCCCCAGGTGGATCACAACCCAGTGCCATGTATGTGGCATACCCTGCCATACCATGCAGACGTGCCCAGCAAGGCTGCATGAGCTATCACAGTCCTACATGGTGCAATGGACAAAAGGCACTCTCACTATCAACCATACACAGCAGTAATGTGGCGGTGATGCACCCTGTGGTGTTACAGGTGCTGTGTGATGCTCTGGACAATGTGTGTGTGTACATGCTATGCATGGCCTTTCCTGCTAATGTGTCATGGTTACACATTGCCCTATGTCTATCACATGTGCAACACAGGTGAGCTGTGGCAAGTTGTCCAACACCCGTACAGTGCTGTGTGGATGTACATGGCACAACACATGCATGAGCAGGTGTCCATGTGTATGTGTACAGTGCCACTGCTGACGTTCACAATGGCTACAGATGTGATGTGTACTGACATATACACAGCGTCCAGGTGAACAGTAGCACCGACGTCACATGGGGACCTATGCCAAGTGATATGGTCACAGGTGCAGCCAGGTACACATGTCCACAGCAGGCTAACATCTACATGGTGCGTGTACAGTGTGATGGGGTGGCACACAGATATGATGTGACACCCACTGCTCAATGGTGTGAAGCCAACACATCGACTTTGACACTGCCACGATGCCTTTCACAGATTACTGTGCAGATGTCGTACTTGTCATAGCAATGTATTTCCAACAGTATGCCAGCACAGCAGTGTAAATGTGACCTGCCACCATCATTATGTCTTACAGATAATGCCACGTTCCCGGCTTCCCGCTTTCAGTCGACAGGAGGAGGAGGTGATCATCCCATACCTCCATACTAATCATGACGTCTTATTCAGTCATGTGCCACAGCAGGCACAGGAACGACAGGAGATGTGGGAGGAGATGTGCAGGAGGGTGAACAGCCTGGGCGGATACAACCGCACTTATCAGCAGATCCACAGGCACTGCACAGACCTGATCCGGCATGCAAGACAGCGTGCCGCTGCAATCGCCAGACAACAACGTGGGACAGGTGGTGGGCCACCAACCCAGCCCCCACTCACAGCCATGGAGGAGCTCCTGGCCAGTGTGGGGACACCCACGGAACAACACGCAGAAACCCATGCGTCCATCATGGAGGTGGGTGTCTCCCGAACTATGAGCTTGGAGCTGCATGGTAAGTCAGTGTTGCATGTTTGTATGATAAGTGACGTGGGGGTGGGTGTCATAGTACAACACATAATATAGCAATACATGCCAGGTATATGGCCACACAAGATGCATACTACAGTATGCTACGTTGTGTTAGCGGACATGTGCATAGCACATGCTAACTCACAGATGCATGATGTGACATGCACAGTGCTGACCATGGCGATAGTAATGGATTATGTGTATACCTTTGTGTCATCCCTTTACAGGTACGTCTGGCGTGTCGCAAACACAAGGGTCTGTTGCAGGTAAGTCTGTTGCTAGTCAAAGGCATGATATGGTGTATTGATATTCCCCATGTGTCCAGGCATGACATGCACACCTGTGTGTGCCCCAGTCACGGTATACAGGTTGCACCACCTGACACACACACCACCCATGTACAGTAGATACAACCGTTAGCGTAGAGTGGCATGACACCACACGACCTATTGGTGTGTTACGTGCATTCAGCTATGCATACAATGGTGTAGGTGTTCCACAATGGCTGCATGTGTAGTATGCATCAGTATGCCTCTGCAGTATGCACACAGTACCACATAGTGAGCTGTGATCTTGCCAGAGCACAGGTGTTACCAATGTGAGCTATGCCCCTGCATCAGGTGCACCGCGTTGTGACATGGCACATGCCATGTCCCATGCACGTGGATGTCTGGCTGCAACATTTTCACACCATGACATGACCTATGCACAATATAGCAGACATCCACACTGTCTGCATATCTGTAGGGAATGTGACACCTTACACTAGTATGGTTGTATGTCACATGGGCAACCACAGGGCCGTGTGCACGATGTCCACCACACACAATTGTCAATGACCCAGACAGACAAGGCCATGGTCGATACCTACAGGCATGTTGCCACACAGTACATCCACAGTGGGTAGTCACCGTTGCACCCTGTACACACATAGTGGGCTCATCACTGTAGTGGACCCCCTGGACATCCGATGTAGTACACCAGTGACATGGAATGCCTCTCTACAGCTACTACAGGTGCCTCCAATGTCCACCATATACGTGCTGCTGAGCAGCTGAACTGACTTACAGACATGGCAATGTAACGCGTCCAGGTCACGCATCGCACAGAAACATAACTGTGTCCTGCTACTGTGCAGTGGCACAGTGCCCGCACTCCACACTGTACAGCTATGTACACAGCTCACACCAACCGCACCTGCACAGACATCCCTGTTACCCATACATTGTATCTGTAGACTGTACACATAACACTGCACCGTGACAGCCGTTGTGATGTGGTGCATGCGGTGGACACCATCGTCACATGTCCACATGATACCACACATGTTTGCGGTGTACATGACATAGTGTCGGCAGCCATGTGTACTGTCAACTTCGCCCGTGGCCACGGTGTATCACGGTGATGCATGCAAACTACCATGAATGTGTGTACTGCATGCCTACTAAAAGACACCTGCCTGTTGTACTGTTCCCACCAGGGCCACTATGAATGTCTGGTCTACATTCACTGGTCTGTGGTGTGTGAATGCTGCATGCCACCTGCATTATCACATGCATGATGTGTGTGTGTGTGTGTGTGTGTGTGTGTGTGTGTGTGTGTGTGTGTGTGTGTGTGTGTCTGTATTGTAACCGATGGTATGTCTTTGTATTGACAGGTGCTGTAGGTGAGTTCCCCTCCTGCGGTCCATCTGATGCTAGTGTCCCCACAGATACTAGTGGTGATGACCATGTGCATGAGGCACAGGCAGGGTCGTCACAGGCAGACACTGTGCCATTGAAGAACATCACACGTACGTCCCCTTCATCCCTGCACACGGTTCGGATGCTGACACATACCCCAACACCGTTGCCCATAGATGACGGTCAGTCAGCGTCTGTTGGCACCGAGCAGGAATGTGTGGTGGCTGCAGAAGGTGTGGATACACACGATGTTGCCAGTGTAATGACTGGTTCAGTGCCACGCAGGCATGTGGCAGGTGCTGCTCGTAGGGGGAGCACCGCTAGACATACACCTGCCGTACAGGGTGCAGCAGCTGGTATAACCAGACGCATGTTCCAGACTGTAATGGCGGCGCAGGCACGTGCCGAACGGTAGAACCAGGAAGGGCAGAGGCTGCAGAGGTCTGCAATCCGTTCCTTGAATGACAACATCCAGGCATTGGCGAATGCCCAACAGCATCTTGCCGATGTTCTGGATAGGAGATTGGGTGAGATGGCTGGTATCCTCGACCGAGGCATGGCCATCCTTGGTAGGGCTGTCCGTGCAGGAACACCAGGTAGGGGTGAGGCATAGGGCACGTGGGCGTGGGCCAGCAACACCACCTGGTGCAGGTCAGCGTGTGCGTGCCACCTCCCATTCCCACCCACACAGTGCTGGTAGCAGCAGCAGTGCAGCTGCTACTACACCAACCACACCAGGACAGAGCAGGCCACGTGGACGTGGCCCTGGACGGCCCCGGCGTGGGCACATTTCCAGCGGACATGTGACATCGGAGAGTGGACAGTCCATACCTCCACCCAGTCATGCCCGTGCGACCCCAGGCAGGCACGGGTCACGTCACCGCAGGTGGATACAGTGAGCCGTAACACCTGCACTGTACAGTCTGGGGCTGCCAAGCATACCCCGTGTAGGCATCACAGATGACTGAACTGTGTACACACAAACCCACACACAGCAAACACGACTGTAGGGCTCCACCACACCCACATGCAATCTACACAGTCATGCCCAGTCAATGCACAGGCCCTTACACACACACATGATGTCATCCATTGGTACAGCCCATGCCTGTGGCACACATATCACCCTGTGCATATGATGAAGTCTCTGCCACATAACTGTGAGCTACACCATCAGTGCACGGTTATGCAAACATATTCTGATGCACAGGGTGGACAAGATAGTGAGAGGTGTATGTGATACCTGTGTCCGCATAGTACGTGATGTGTATGTTGTGGTGTGTGTGTGTATGGCTGGTGACAGGTGCGTATGTGATGTGGGTTGTGCACTGACATCATGCAGCAGACATACCATGCAGGACAGGTGCAGCATTCATTGATCTATGTACACAGTATGCGTGGTGGTTACATGTGTAGCACCATGTTGGTTCAGTTAACCCGTATGACAATGATGGTGTACTTGCATGTGCCTACTGGGAGCACTGTAATTAGTTCCCCACGTGTAGTCGTGGGGTACCCACAGGCATGTCTGGCAACATCAGCATAGCACAGGTACCCACAACTGGCATGGACCCCTACATAGGTACATAAGTGCACATGTACATAACAGGGTATGTGCCCTACGACATGTGTGGACCTAGCATGACTGTGTGTGGCTGCTAACACCCCTCAGGATGGGGATGCCACATCCATCAGTCCCCAGTCCCTTGTCCAGCACTGACACACAGATGATGCCTGGCGCATAACTATATTCACACATCCACACGTCATTATTACTCCTGGACGAAGGCAGTCAGGGCCATTCCTTCACATGGGCTGGCACTCCTCTACGTGTTGTAGGGGGTCTCTGTCCGTTGACCCTGTTCCCCCAGCACGTCCCACTCATCTTTGTGGTGATGTGTCTCACAGTCGCTTCTGTGCCCGTGTTTGCCTGGAGCCTAGGAAGTGGAATATGCCCATGTCACCCAGGTCAGACATGGCCGTGTATGCCAGGCACAGATCACCACAGAGCAGATGTGCTGGGAAGGTTTACAACCAGAGTCCCCTTGGTCGTGCAGCTTGTGACACATGTCCTAGCACCATCATCCCCGCCTTGTGTAACGTTTGCGGTCCTTCCAAGTGCTGCAGGCGTCAGGTTAGCTACAGGCCAGATGTGCCATTGCACGCAGTCATTGCTCTGGTGTGTGATGTGTACAGGGGTACAATGAACACCCCTGATGTGGATGCGATTCCTTCCAGACCAGGAGGCCACAGTGGAATGTCTTCACACCCACATTGCCATTGTGTGTGTTGACAGAGGTTACCGACAGGTGTGGTAGCCATTTCCATGAACATGTCCACCATCTTGAATGGCTTACCACCTACATGTGACATTGGGCCAAACATGTCCTTCACACTGGGTAGGTCTGCACCTTCTCTGGCATGTAGTAGCAGGCCATGGCTCTGGCACCAGTTATCCATGTCTATGACGCCCTAGGTGGATGTCCGTGTCACATGGGGTGTTGGGTATGGTGGCGGTTGTGTAGTCATCTGCATACCTTGTCTGCCACAATCCCCTATGATTGCATGCACATTGGAAGGTCGAATGCCGATGGGCACGGGGCCCAGGACTGAGCCCTGTGGGCCTCCACTGGAGACCAGATATGAGTGTGACAAGGCACCAGGAACACCAACCCTGTGTGGTGTGACCTCCAACCTTTCTGAGAAGCATCGGGTGACATATGTCCCCACATGTATGCTGGCGAGCCTTTCCATGAGTCCCATGTGGAGTGTGCTCTGAACGCTCCCACCAGGTCATGGTACTGTGTGCAAACCCACGTATCCCCATCAATGGCCTTGGTGACCACTCCAGACAGGACGAGCAGGTTCGGGAGGCAGGATCCGCCCTTGACTATGTTGTTGTGGGTATGTTCCGGTATTGGCTGTACACCGCTGTCTGTATCCATGGGCACCTGTATGGACCTCCCCACAGCTTTGCAGACAAGGCTTGTCAAGCTGATAGGGTGTGGCTGTCTACAGTCCATAAGAGCACTACCCTGGCATAGTGGGACCACAGATGCCATATGCCATCCATCTGGGACATAGCCCATAGTAAGGCTAACATGACACAGTGGCCGCATGTGTGGGCCGAGGGCCTCAATGAGGATGGGTAGCACACAGCCAGGGACACCATCGGTGCCCATTGGTGCTGTGTCAACCGCCATAGAGATATGGGATCACTCCAGGCCATATGAGATGTTTGGAGGCTACACTCTGGTGGGATGGATATGTCCCCTCTTGGGGGGGGGGTGGATGTATGCATGGAACATGTCCGCTGGTTTGCAGACAATGTCTGTGGGTGCAGTGACCGTTGTACCATTCTGGACCATTTCGGCCAAGTCTGTGTGCCCCAACCATGTCCTTACCACAGTTAGGGAAGGCCCTATGGTTGTCTCATGTGCCCTCTGCAGTACCACTCCCACAAGCGGCCGTGGATGATTGTATGTGGCCGTATGGTGACGCCGGTATGAATGGGAGATGGTTTCCCTGGTACTGACATTGCTCTGTCATGTATTAGCTCCAACTGTTGATGTACAGCTTGTCAGTGGCTGGGGTCCACCACACCATGTGCCTACCTGTGGTGGACAAGGTCCTGATGTTATCATGTTTGCCTGTTGCAGACATGCATGTGGGTGCTCAGAGAAGGCATTCGTTAGGCGGTTGGCAGTCTGGCCTGTGTTCAACACTGGCATGGAGGACTTGTAGGTACCACACCGGTCGTATGATGTGTGTGGTTTGTTGTGGAGAGGTCATCACTTAGGTCCCCCATGCCGGTGTTGGGTGCAGGATGTGGATGACCAGTGGATCCACTATATGGTCTGGCATCACCATTGAGGGCTGTACATCCTGTGTGGGACATATCCTCACCATGTGTGATGGGCAGAACTGTCAGACATCCCCCCCTAGTGTGTATGGTGCATGGCTGTTTAACAGTGGCCAGGTGTGAGAACACCTGGGACCGGTGGCGTAGTGTGTTGTGCCATGGGTAATGTTCCCAGTCTATGTATGGGTGGTTCATGTCACCCAATACGGTGTTGTTGTGAGGGCATGCACACTCACCAGTGTCCTCAGGACGTCTGTGCAGGTATCCTGTGTTTGGGAGGGTTGTCTGTAGCATGCAACAAACTGTAGGCCAGACCTACACATGGTTAATTGCACCTAGATATTCCCCGCTGCAACGGCCATGTCTGTGGCATGGCCGGGTTGCTGTTGTGTGGCTGGACACACACGATGGTCCACATTCCGCCACCCATGCCGTCGCACCATGTGTATGCATGTCTGCCCTGTGCCGAGTGTAAGTGTCTGAGCATGCCCAGTAGGCAGCTGTGTAGATAGACACACAGCACAGTGCACACCGCCCGACTGCAGTTATACCCGGGTGCATGCCTGTATCCCCGCCATAGCGGCCACGTCTGTGGCATGGCCAGGTTGCTGTTGTGTGGCTGGACACACACGACGGTCCACATTCCGCCACCCATGCCGTCGCACCATGTGTATGCATGTTCTCTGTGCCGAGTCTAAGCGTCTGAGCATGCCCAGTAGGCAGTGATGTACTGATCAGTAGTTACTTGGTATTCCCGACTGCAGCACTAACGTGTTACTGTACGGCGACCTTGGGATGGTAACAGGCTGCGTGACTGCGCACTCTGACATAATTCCCGATCGGGCGCATTGCTTCTGCAAATGATACCACCCACGTAGGGGTATGCCTCCTGACAGCGCTCTGCTCAGTAAACTCGGTAGCACGTTCTGCAAATGCTTCATACTGTAGTGTGTTCATGTAGATAGGCGTAGGTTCGTCTCCCGTCCCTTCCATGTGTGTGTGTGTGTGTGTGTGTGTGTGTGTGTGTGTGTGTGTGTGTTTCCAGCTGCCTCTGCGAATGAACATGCTTTTAGACGCTTCGCAACACATACCTTGGCTATTGCCAACTATTGTCTTGCGGGTGATGTCACCAGCCTAGAAGTATGCCTCTGACAGCGCTCTGCTCAGTAAACTCGGTAGCGCGTTCTGTAAATGCTTCATACTGCAGTGAGTTCATGTAGATAGGCGTAGGTTCGTCTCCCGTCCCTTCCCCGTGTGTGTGTGTGTGTGTGTGTGTGTGTGTGTGTGTGTGTGTTTCCAGCTGCCTCTGCGAATGAACATGCTTTT
This sequence comes from Protopterus annectens, assembly GCF_019279795.1. Lineage (NCBI taxonomy): Eukaryota > Metazoa > Chordata > Ceratodontiformes > Protopteridae > Protopterus > Protopterus annectens. Next base: position 21,223,739 of record NC_056727.1, on the reverse strand, counting down.
AGGCACGCAACACATACCTTGGCTATTGCCAACTATTGTCTTCTTGGTGATGTCACCAGCCTAGAAGTATGCCTCTGACAGTGCTCTGCTCAGTAAACTCAGTAGCGCGTTCTGTAAATGCTTCATACTGCAGTGAGTTCATGTAGATAGGCGTAGGTTCGTCTCCCGTCCCTTCCCCGTGTGTGTGTGTGTGTGTGTGTGTGTGTGTGTGTGTGTGTGTGTGTGTGTGTGTGTTTCCAGCTGCCTCTGCGAATGAACATGCTTTTAGACGCTTCGCAACACATACCCTGGCTATTGCCAGCTATTGTCTTGCGGGTGATGTCAGCAGCCTACAAGTATGCCTCTGACAGCACTCTGCTCAGTAAACTCGGTAGCGCGTTCTGTAAATGCTTCATACTGTAGTGAGTTCATGTAGATAGGCGTAGGTTCGTCTCCCGTCCCTTCCGTGTGTGTGTGTGTGTGTGTGTGTGTGTGTGTGTGTGTTTCCAGCTGCCTCTGCGAATGAACATGCTTTTAGACGCTTCACAACACATACCTTGGCTATTGCCAACTATTGTCTTACGGGTGATGTCACTAGCCTAGAAGTATGCCTCTGACAGCGCTGTGCTCAGTAAACTCGGTAGCGCGTTCTGTAAATGCTTCATGCTGTAGTGAGTTCATGTAGATAGGAGTAGGTTCATCTCCCGTCCCTTCCGTGTGTGTGTGTGTGTTTCCAGCTGCCTCTGCGAATGAACATGCTTTTAGACGCTTCGCAACACATACCTTGGCTATTGCCAGCTATTGTCTTGCGGGTGATGTCAGCAGCCTACAAGTATGCCTCTGACAGCACTCTGCTCAGTAAACTCGGTAGCGCGTTCTGTAAATGCTTCATACTGTAGTGAGTTCATGTAGATAGGCGTAGGTTCATCTCCCGTCCCTTCCGTGTGTGTGTGTGTGTGTGTGTGTGTGTGTGTGTGTGTGTGTTTCCAGCTGCCTCTGCGAATGAACATGCTTTTAGACGCTTCGCAACACATACCTTGGCTATTGCCAACTATTGTCTTGTGGGTGATGTCACCAGCCTAGAAGTATGCCTCTGACAGCTCTGCTCAGTAAACTCGGTAGCGTTCTGTAAATGCTTCATGCTGTAGTGAGTTCATGTAGATAGGCGTAGGTTCGTCTCCCGTCCCTTCCGTGTGTGTGTGTGTGTTTCCAGCTGCCTCTGCGAATGAACATGCTTTTAGACGCTTCGCAACACATACCTTGGCTATTGCCAGCTATTGTCTTGCGGGTGATGTCAGCAGCCTACAAGTATGCCTCTGACAGCACTCTGCTCAGTAAACTCGGTAGCGCGTTCTGTAAATGCTTCATACTGTAGTGAGTTCATGTAGATAGGCGTAGGTTCGTCTCCCGTCCCTTCAGTGTGTGTGTGTGTGTGTGTGTGTGTGTGTGTGTGTGTGTGTGTGTGTGTGTTTCCAGCTGCCTCTGTGAATGAACATGCTTTTAGATGCTTCGCAACACATACCTTGGCTATTGCCAACTATTGTCTTGCGGGTGATGTCACCAGCCTAGAAGTATGCCTCTGACAGCGCTGTGCTCAGTAAACTCGGTAGCGTGTTCTGTAAATGCTTCATGCTGTAGTGAGTTCATGTAGATAGGCATAGGTTCGTCTCCCGTCCCTTCCCCTGTGTGTGTGTGTGTGTGTGTGTGTGTGTGTGTGTGTGTGTGTGTGTGTGTGTGTGTTTCCAGCTGCCTCTGCAAATGAACATGCTTTTAGACGCTTCGCAACACATACCTTGGCTATTGCCAGCTATTGTCTTGCGGGTGATGTCAGCAGCCTACAAGTATGCCTCTGACAGCACTCTGCTCAGTAAACTCGGTAGCGCGTTCTGTAAATGCTTCATACTGTAGTGAGTTAATGTAGATAGGCGTAGGTTCGTCTCCCGTCCCTTCAGTGTGTGTGTGTGTGTGTGTGTGTGTGTGTGTGTGTGTGTGTTTCCAGCTGCCTCTGCGGATGAACATGCTTTTAGATGCTTCAAAACACATACCTTGCCTACCAGCAGCCATTCCTGTACGGTTGTTGCCACCCACCTGTACATGTGCCTCTGCTGGTGCTGTACTCGGTGGTCCACGTAGCGCATACCATACCTGTGTTGTACGTTTGTGCGGTTGAGTATGTGGGTGTGTGGTCAATCATCATGCGTGCCACATGTGTGTGTGTCCAGGCTCCCAGCTGCATGGGTTCATACGGTATGGCTCTGAGTTTTACGCGGAACACCCATAACCTGACGCCATCCTTGTGTTTGTGGATGGCGGGACGCAGCTCGTGTACTGCTTGTGTGCTTGTTCTGTTCGGCGACCTCCGTAGCGTGTTCTCCACGTGCACCCTACTATGGTGTTGTGGGGTGCTGCTGTGTACATTACACTCACGGGCCTGACAGATGTGTCCGCCTGTATCTCTTTCTTTGTATATCTATGTACCTATGTTGTGGACGTACCGCTGCTCTACCATGGACAGCTGTCTTCCCCATGTATTGCATATTGTCACGGCTGCCACATATAACTGTGGTACGTTGCATATTCACACATTGTCCATGCACCGTCCGTATTCCAGAACACCTCATAGACATCTGCTGGATTACGTGGCAGACAGCTATCCTTGCTGTCCTGACACTGTACCCATAGACGACATACACCTTGTGTGTAGTTGCCTCTATGGTGTGTGTATGTCTAACTGTGCTGTATGCATGGCCGTGTGTGTGTCCCGCTATAGCCATGTGTGCAGCTGTCACCACTATGGGTATCCTTGTGGACCGCTGTTACATGGGCACGTCTGAACATACCTGCAGACTGTACTACCCCTCCGATGGCAGCGGCCTTAGATCGTCCGCTGCCCTAGGCTCTGGGGCTACATGGCGCACGCCAACACAACACATGGTGCACCCATCTTGGTATACCTACGTGACACGCCTACTAGACAGGTGGCCCTACTAGAGCGGCGCCCTGGGCAGCCGCAGGATTGGCGTATGCCTACGGCCGGCTTTGGGCCCATCACAAGGCAAACATCTACATTCGGTGTTTTACGACGTCTAGATTATAACACCACAGGAGGGACTTCCTCAGCTATGCTGAAGAATGCGGATGTGGATAGATTAGTAGGTGGAGGGTTGGCCACACACCAGGGCTGACCGATGGATAACTGCTGAGGCATCTTTTGAGAGGCAGGTGGAGCAAACACCCGTAATGGGAATGTAGTGTAGATACAGATGTAGGGTTAACATACATTTGTCCACTCTGTCGGTTCTGTACCATTGTATTACAGTGATATGCTATGCATATCTTCCATAGACATTGTTAGGTCTTCGGTTTTTGAGGATTCGACATAGTACAATATCATACTACGGAAATACGGAAAAATGCAAAACCGTAAAAACAAACTAGCAACCTGCGGCAGAATAGCCGTAGTTCGACACAACACAAGTCTTCTTAACGTTTTATTTAAACATGCAACGCAGCCTTCTTCGGAAAAAAGCAAATTCTTAAACTGTTCACAATCAACAATGTGAGATTTAAGAACTCGTTAAGACTCACATTGTTGATTGTGAACGTCTTTAGAATTTGCTTTTTTCTGCAGAAGTTGTGGGAACAACGAAAACGTTGCATGTTTTAATAAACTGTTTAAATGTTAAGAAGACTTGTGTTGTGTCGAACTACGGGGACTATTCTTGCCGCAGGTTGCTGGTTTGTTTGTTTCTCATAGTACAATATCATGTAATACGTGTGTTCATAGGATGCTTTCTGAGATGTTGACATGTGTGTGTTTCGTTAGCAGTGCGTCTGTGCTTTCTATGCTGTGGCTACATGTTCATTGTTCGCATAGAAAGTGACAAATGGAAGTGCAAGGGTGGATATTTAAAGCCTGGATGCTTCCATGTTATGTGTAAGTCTCACGGGGCCTACGGGTGATAGCGCATACATGTCTATGAAGAACCTTTGGATACCATATGCGACCTGTCGTGGACGAAATGTTTAAGTTGACTGTTCCATCTACCTATGTGTGACATGGTTTGTGGCCATAGGGTGCCAGCAAGTCTTTCCTGTTCATTGGGTGTTTGCCATGGTCAATTGACATCAATCCTATTAATTCACTGAAGGATGTCTTTCTTTGGTGGGAACGCCATAGTTTGACCATCGTATGTCTTTCCCAGCCGACGTTGATATTGTGCCATTGGTATGTTTACACAGGTCACCCATCTGTTCCACTGTATGGAAGCGTGTGATCCCCATTTATGTGCTGGCAGATTGAGTGCTGTGTATGCCGGTATCTGCCCAGCGGTCTGGCTTTGTATGGGGAGTGTCTACTGTAGTCCCTATCTGTATTTCCTGGGTTATGCCTTGCAACAGCTGTGGCATTCCCCCAGGTTTGCAGCTATGGGTGCCATCTTGGCCGTACGTTTGTCCATCCATGGGAACTGCCTACTGGACACTAGTATAGGGCTGTACACATTTCACAGCTGCATTCTGCATTTCCAGTGGATGATCGGCATTATTAGTGTGGAGTAACGCATATGCCATGGCCACGTCCCGCACACGGGGCGGGACAACGAATCATCTGCCAATCCACACCGAGACCCATTTTTGCATACCCACGATCCCATGTCTGCAACCCTAGACAGTACCCATTGCACACCCTTCATGTGTGCGGAAATGGGATGTGAACGCACGTATGGACGCAGCAACCTGGGGAGTCCTATTCATATGTCCTGCATTTCATGGACGGTTGTCATCACCCTTGAAGACGCTTGTGGTGCATATATCTACCTGTGCCGTAGTCATGGCTGTCACCTCTTCTGGGTCACACGATCGCAGCCTGTTGCCAACACTTAAGGAGAAATTTTGGGTCCTGCAATGGACACCGATGTGCATATGTAAAGTGTAGAACATGTTGGACTGTGTCCATTCGGCCAGTGGGTTTGACTGCCGCCATATGTTCCCCAGTCCCGGATGTCTGTTTGCCTACCCATATTATGTAGTGCTACGGAACCCGTGTCCTTCCACAATTAACCCATATGGTGTTACTGTAGTACTGCAGGTTGGCAACTGCTTTAAGTAATCCTCAGAGGTACCATTGTGAACTATCCGCCACTGTATTGTCATTATCACACAGCCGGTACATGTAGAACCTATTTATTCATGAAAGGATGTTATTTATGTGGGAACGCCATAGTTTAACCATAGTATGACCTTCCTAGTTGACGTTGTTGGTGTGCCATTAATATGTGTTCCACAGGTCGCCCGTATGTTCCGCGGAATGGAAGCGGGTGTTCCCCACATACTTGCTAGCACCTTGGCTGCTGTGTATGCCGGGATTCGCATGGCAGGATAGATGTCTATGGGGTGTGTCTACTGTTGTTTCCATCTGTATTTCCTGTGTTATGCCTTACTACGGCTGTGTGATTCCACCAGGTTTGCTATTATGGGTGCCATCTTGTCCGTACGTTTGTCCATCCTTGGGAAATGCCTACTGGACACTGGTGTAGGGCTGTACCCATTTCACAGCTGCATGTAGCATTCTCCGGTGGATGATTGTCAGTATTGGTGGGTGGTAAGGCATGTTCTGTACCCACATCCTCCCACGGGCGGGACAATGGATCATCTGCCAATCATCTCCAACACCCATTTCTGCATACCCACTATCCCATGGCTGCAACCCTCGACAGTACCCATAGCAAATCCTCCATGTGTGCTGGAATGGGATGTGGACGCACATCTGTGGACTCGACAATCTGTGGATTCCTGTGCATATGTCCCGCATTTCATGGACAGTTGTCATCAACCTTGAACACGCTGGTGGGGCATATATGTAGCTGTGCCGTAGTCACGGCTGTAGTTCATCTTGGTCTTCCGCTCGCACCTGGTTGGTGTTGCAAAAGGACAAATTTTTGGGTCCTACAATGGACACAAATGTGCATATGTAAAATGTAGAACATGTTGGACTGTGTCCATCTGGCCAGTGGTTGTGACCGCTGCTGTATGTTCCCCAATCGCGGATGTGTGTTTGACTACACATATTATGTTGTGCTACGAAACCCATGTTCTACTACGATTAACCCAAATGGTATTGATGTAATGCTGCAGGTTGGCAACTGCTTAAAGTAATCCTCAGAAGGCCCAGTAGGACATATACGCCACTGTATTGTCAATATAAAACAGCCAGAACATGCATACCCTATTTATTCATTGAAGGATGTTCGTTAAATGCGGGAACGCTAGTGTTGAAACATCGTATGACCTTCCTAGTTGAGGTTGTTAGTGTGCCATTAGTATGTGTTCCACAGGTCGCCCATTTGTTCCGCAGTATGGAAGCGAGTGATCCTCATGTTGTTGCTGGCAGATCGAGTGCTGTGTACGCCGGTATTCGCACGGCGGTCTGACTTTGTATGGGGAGTGTCTACTGTAGTCCCTATCTGTATTTCCTGTGTTATGCCTTACCGCAGCTGTGTAATTCCACCAGGTTTTCAGTTATAGGTGCCATCTTGGTCGTACACTTGTCCATCCATGGGAATAGCCTACTGGACACTGATATAACGCTGAACACATTTCACACCTGCTTTTAGCATTACCCAGTGGATGCTTTGCATCCTTAGTGGGGACTAAGGCACGTGCTATACCCACAGCTCTCCCATGGGGCGGGACAACGGATTATCTGCCAAACAACACCGAGCCCCATTTTTGCATACCCAGGATCCCATGGCTGCAACCCCCCACGGTACCCATTACACACCCTTCATGTGTGCGGGACTGGGATGTGGACGCACTTCTATGGACACGACAATCTGGGGATTTCTGTTCATATGTCCTGCATTTCATGGACAGTTATCATCAACCTTAAACACGCTGGTGGTGCATATGTCTAGCTGTGCCGTAGTCACAGCTGTCACTCTGTCTGAGTCGATCACAGCTGGTCGACGGTGCAAACGGAACAATTTTTGGAGTCCTACAATGGACACCGATGTGCATATGTAAAGTGTAGAACGTGTTGGACTGTCACCATCTGGCCAGTGGTTTTGACTGCCGCTGTATGTTCCCCAATCGCGGATGTCTGCTTGACTACCCATATTATGTATTACTTGGCCTATCTATATCCACGTGCCAGTAAGCGGAAATACAGCAAACCGTGCGTCCTGCCCATCTTCATAAAAGACATTATTGAACATATATCGGCCAAAACAGACAATGACAAAAACGATACACTCCACAGTCAAACGATACTGAGCTCTTTCACCTACTAACATGGGGCATCGTCGGAGTACGAAATACATTACATAGTCGTCCCTTATACACTTCCTTCAGAGTCAGTTTAAAGTCAATTAATCAATAAACCTGCTCATAGTTAAGTGGACAGTGCTCCAAGTCTTGATGATAACGTGACATATACAAATCAGTGTTGCATACATTACTTAATGGAAACAATAATACGACAACAATGTGTTAATATAAATACAATATTGGTCAATACAATCAGTATATTGAAACATAGTTGATAATTGTTGTGAGTAAACCTTAGAATGTAGTGTGTTGATCAGGATATTTTATATCAATGTGTATAATTGTAGCATTACGATTCCAAAGCATGGAATCAATAAGTACAATTTAAGCATATATTTTACAATTATGAATGTAAATGAGTGGAGGACACATCCTTAACCTTCCCTGCTTCGAGTGGATCACACACGCACACGCACACTCGCATTTCCTAATTGTGGGTTACGCGCAGGCGCACATGCATATCCGTATTCTGTTTATATATGTTTACTGGGTCTGTGTGGTTACGTGGTGTGTGTTAGTTGTGACTATTCCGGTAACATGTCTCTGATCCGGTTGACGGACGTGTGCAGAATGCACTTACAACTTTATACATGTAACAGTCTTTGCAGCATGGACGCATTACGTACACGTTCACATCTATATGTTCTATAGTCGTAATTCAAACGTGACTGCATTCACGTTTGCCGGTTACTGTGACCACTACACGTTAGCTGTTCGGTGTCATTAATATGCATACCCATGGTACTTAGCTACATTTACATATCCCCCGCACTCACGCACGTCACAGGCATCCATTCTCCTGCTAGGAAAGGTGCGGTACTGCATGTTAAACATTCCTTATTCCCTCTCGCTCATGGCCCAGGATGCATATGTCGTGACCGCAGGGATGTTCAGATCACAGGTGCTTATATCCCCTACGCATACAGGCCTTCGATTGTCAGGGTGTTCCTGTGGTGCTTTGGGTTTGGTCTTGTCCGCCCAGTGTACGGAACTGCCCTGACCGTGTATGAATGTTAGATGAGTCACATGGGCACGGTTTGTCCGTGTCTATGATACCATGTCACCCCCCCCCCAATTATTCATAACCGTGTGCTGATTGGCCGGTGTACCCGTTGTAGATCTTGTTATACTAATTGCACACGGTCTGGTCGAACGGACCTATTTCCATTACTAACCCTCGGTATGTATGACCTGTGTCGCAATATTACATGGGTTTACCATTGCGTGATGGCTTTCACTGAGCCACAGACATGTCCGTTGCTTGGTTTGGGCCGGTTCCGCTCTGCTACACACATTTAACATGGCGGAACAGGTTGAACAGCTCAGCCACGGGGACATTGGGCTCTCCGTCGCTGTTTAGTATTGAATCGCTATGTTGAGTTTGTTTCACAAAGCGAGACAGTGTCGACATTGGTAACGGACATCTCGCGCGAAAGCCCGCACCGCCGCGGGTGCCGTATGTCTGCGTTTGGGCGGCAGACAGGCATTATGCTGTGCCATTATGTCTGGGAATATATGGTTTCTTGCCATAGATGATATGGCATACTAGCAATGACCCGTGTCTGGGTGTGGGTACTGCTGTATTACCCACGGGAAGAGTGGCCTTAGGTTAAGTGGTGCCCTAGGCAGAAGGACTCCATGTTGCCACCGTCACATCACCCGCTACCCCCCTCCTGGTCTACCTACACCAAATAAAGTCTGGAAAGGTGCCCCGAGTAGAACAACGCCCTAGGCGGCTGCCTACTTGGCCTATGCCTAAGGCGGCTATGTGTGTGGTCCCTCGGGCATCAGACTCGGGAACGCGGCACGTCTGCCGTGGGTATGTCCAGCATTACCCACATCCGGCCGTGGTTTATTGCTATGATGTTCCATGTGTACAGTGGTGCCGGTTACCATACATATGCCTTTCTCAAAAGCTGATTTCACACTTCTGAACACTACTGTGGTCTCCTTTAAGGCCCCTGAGCCAGTGGTGAACATTACTCAAACCGCTGAATCACATACATATGCCTTCCACCAGCACCTACAGGACTGCATGGATCAGGCAATCCCATACAAAACTGTGACTCTTTGTACCAAAGACAAGCATCCAGTCTGGTGGACCCCAGCCATGAACAAGCTCTACAACGACAGGAGGTAGCTACTACAAGTTAAAGCGGAATACTTGTAAGGTAACACACCCTTGCTCATTATATGTGAAGAACTACAAGCTGTCATGAAATCATCCAGGGGAAATTCAACAGAGAAATTAACAAGGACTCAACAGACAATCATAAGGCCTTCTTTAGCTATGTTGGACACCTGGGAGGACACTCCCAGATATGCTCAGACTGGGTTCAGAATGATGTGAAGATGACTGAACCTACACACATTGCCAACATACTGGCTGACAGGTTCAGTGCTAACATTTCCTCCCCCACATGGAGAGATATCTATACCAGAGAATTGTAGATCCTGGAACATCTGTAACGCAGGTGGAAATGCTGTCTCAAGGCAGTAAACACAGCATCCATGGGACCAGATGGTGTCCCAGCTGTGTACTCCATGAACTCTATGGGGAATTAAACCCACACTTAGGACAGCTGTTTAATCTTAGCCTCACCTCAGGATACGTACCCAAGTAGTAGCACAAGGCGACTGTAGTCACACTTCACAAGGATGGTGCCTCCACTGACCCTGGTTATTACCATCCCATTAGCTTGACAAGCCTTATCTGCAAAGCCATGGAGAAGGATCATAATGGAACTCATAGATAAAGACATAGGTGACTTGCATACTTTGGATCCAACCCAGTTTGGCTTGGTCAAAGTCAGATCATGCCTTTTACACGTGTTTGACTTTGTAGGATCAGTCACCAAGGCCATTGATGAGGGTAAAGCAGTCCATACAGCCTACCTCAACCTGGCAAAGGCCTTCGACACAATACCCCCCTTGGGTATCATTGATAAACCCATCATCTTGAACGTAAATCCATACATCACCATATGGGTTGCAAACTGGCTAAGTCACGGAACCCACACGGTCATAGTTGCTGGCGCCATGTCATACTCACAGCCAGTCACAGGTGGTGTCCCATGGGGCTCAGTCCTGGGTCCACTATTTTTCAGCATCTACATTTCCAAAGTACAAGCAAACACAGGGGGGTTATGGCTGACAATGTTTGCAGATGACTGCAAACTGGGTGCCATAGTCGGACACACATCTGACACAGATATCCTTCAGGAGGGCCTCACAGATGTGGATAAGTGGTGCCAGAGACATGGCCTACAGCTAAATGCCAGGAAATGCATAGTCATACCCTTCGAAGAACAAGGTTACCCTAGCTACCATATAGGTGGCAATCCACTGAGCACAGAGGAAGTTACCAGGGATCTGGGGACCCAGGTTGTTGTTAACCGTTCGTTCGACACACACGTTGCTAACGTAGTTAGGTAGACCTTCAACATTGCCCACATCATCATGAAGGGATTCACATATAGATCAGGGGAGGTCATTGTCCCCTTGTACTCATCACTCATTAGACCTATGATTGGGTACAATGCCCCGTTCAGAATGTATCTGACCCGACACCTGCAGCAGCTGGACAGGCCCCAACAGTTCATCGACAAACAGATGCAGGGTCTCAGGAATATGTGTTATGCTGACCGACTGAAAGAATTCCAGCTGTATACAGTCGCATACCACTTGCCCAGAGGTGACCTGTGCCTGGCATACAAGGCCATGTTGAACCCAGATCTGATGACTATGCTTCACCTAAAGAATTTAGATCCCTCAGAACCACAAGGGCAGGTGACGTACACCTTCACACTGTCATTAATAGAACGTGCTGGTGGGACAGATTCATCACCCAGACACTCACTATGCTGTGGAACAACATCCCAGTACATGTGAGGCCAAGCACCTCGCTGGCCTTGTGTTAGTATTTTTACAAGGATGTCTGAATTGATTTCTTTAACTAACCTTCTAAATGAATATTTACTTTACCACATTGTGAATCTTTACATTTCGTTGGTCTATTTTACATTAGTCATAATCATACGGTTTATCTCTATATATTATGGTTCATTTATATTACTAGGTGTCTGTAGTTCTTTTAATATATTGGCACAATCCGTAGAACATATATATGTAGCTTAAACAGTCAGACATTTGGAAAACATTATGTTGGTTCTTCTTTCATATATATACATATATTTCTATTTTTCTATGAAGAATGTACCTTTCAAGCAATGTCTGATGTACTCACTGTGTGGAATCTGTAACCCAAGTAAAGTTTGTTTGCTTGTTTGCCTTTAAGGCATTTAATTAATACTTAGCACATCTAATTTAATGACCAATTAAGGGTTTTAAATGTAGTAGGTTGGACTGCATTGTATGTATTCTGAATAAGTCTGCTTATGAAGCAGACGAAAAAAGAGCTTCAATAAACTATGGTGACTGCATTTAATTCCTGGTGGGCTCTGAGTGGTCGCTGACGGTGTCTACAGTACCTCGTCTTTGCTTTGGACTTCTTCAGCTGGTTGTCTGTGTTTTTTGTATGGGGAATGTCAAGTGTAGTCCCTATGTGTATTACCTGTGTAATGCCTTACTGCGGCAGTGTAATTCCACCGGGTCTGCAGTTATGGGTGCCATCTTGGTCATACGCTTGTCCATCCATGTGAATTGCCTACTGGACACTGGTATAGGGCTGTACACATTTCACACCAGCATTTAGCATTCTACGGTGGATGCTTTGCATTAGTAGTGGTGAGTAAGGCAGGTACTATGCACACATCCTCCCACGGGCAGGACAACGGATTATCTGCCAGACAACACAAAGCCCCATTTCTGCATACCCAAGATCCCATGGCTGCAACCCTCGACAGTACCCATTACACATCCTTCATGCGTGCGGGACTGGGATGTGGACGCACATGTATGGACACGTCGATCTGGGTATTTCTATTCATATGTCCTGCGTTTCATGAACACTTGTCATCAACCTTAAACACGCTGGTGGTGCATATGTCTAACTGTGCCGTAGCCACGGCTATAGCATCGTCTGTTGTTAAACGTCTGGAGTGAGTTATGTGAAAAGGTATTTTAGGGTCCTTCAATGGACACCAATGTGCATATGTAAAGTTAGATGTTGCTGGACTGTGTCCAACTGGCCAGTGCTTTTGACTGCTGCTGTATGTTCCTCAATCGCGGATGTCTGTTTGACTACCCATTCTTCGTGGTGCTACGTAACCAGGTGATTTACAGCTGTGAACAGATGGTGTACATCCAAAGATGCAGGTTAGCAACTGCTTCAAATAAAACTCAGACGTCCCAATAGGACATATCCGTCACTGTAATTTCAACATAACACCACCGGAACATGTAGATCCCCTATGTCTTCATTGAAGCATGTTTTCTTCATAGGTGGGAACGCCATAGTTTACATATCCCAGTTGACGTTGTTGGTGTGCCATTACTTTGTGTTGCACAGGTCGCCCATCTGTTCCACAGTATGGTAGCGAGTGCTCCCCCATTGTGTTGCTGGCAGATTGAGTGCTGTGTACGCCGGTGTTTGCATGGCGGTCCAACTTTGTATGGGGAATGTCAACCGTAGTCCCTATGTATATTTGCTGTGTTATGCCTTACCGCGGCTGTGTAGTTCCACCGGGTTTACAGTTGTGGGTGCCATCTTGGTCGTACGCTTGTCCATCCATGAGAATTGCCTACTGGACACTAGTATAGGCCTGTACACATTTCACACCTGCATTTAGCATTCTCCGGTAGATGGTTTGCATTATTAGCGGAGAGTAAGGCAGGTGCTATGCACACATCCCTCCCACAGGGCGGGACAAAGGATTGCCTGCGAAACAACACCGAGGCCAGATTCTACATACCCAGACTCCCTTGACTGCAACAGTCGACAGTACCCATTACACATCCTTCATGTGTGCGGGACTGTGATGTGGACGCAGTTCTATGGACCCAGTACCCTGGGTATTTCTGTGCATATGTGCTGCATTTCATGGACAGCTATCATCAACATTGAACACGCTTGCGGTGCATATGTGTACCTGTGATGTGGTGATGACAATGAGTTCACGTGGGTAATGCAGGAAGCTAGCAGGCATTCAATGAATGGAATTTTTGGGTCCTACAATGGACACCAATGTGCATATGTCAGGTTAGATGTTGCTGGACTGTGTCCACCTGGCCAGTGCTTTTCACTGCTGGTGTATGTTCCCCAATCGCGGATGTCTGTTTGACTACCCATTCTACATGGTGCTACGTAACCAGGTGATTTAGTACTGTGAACAAATGTCATACATCCAAAGATGCTGGTTAGCAACTGCTTCATATAAACCTCAGACATCCCAATGGGACATATCCGTCACTGTATTTTCAACATAACACCACCGAACATGTTGATCACCTATGTATTCATTTAACCATGTTGTCTTCATAGGTGGGAATGCCATAGTTTACATATCCTACTTGACGTTGTGGGTGTGCCATTAGTATGTGTTCCACAGGTCGCACATCTGTTCCGCTGTATGGTAGCGGGTGCTCCTCATTCTGTTGCTGGCAGATTGAGTGCTGTGTACGCCGGTGTTGGCACGGCGGTCCGACTTTGTATGTGGAATGCCAACTGTAGTCCCTATGTGTATTTCCTGTGTTATGCCTTACCGCGGCTGTGTAATTCCCTGGGTTTGCAGTTGTGGGTGCCATCTTGGCCATACGGTTGTCCATCCATGACAATTGCCTACTGGACACTAGTATAGGGCTGTACACATTTCACACCTGCATTTAGCATTCTCCGTGGATGGTGTGCATTATTAGCGGAGAGCAAGGCAGGTGCTACGCACACATCCCTCCCACGGGCGGGACAAAGGATTGCCTGCGAAACAACACCGAGCCCAGAGTCTACATACCCAGAATCCCTTGACTGCAACAATCGACAGTACCCATTACACATCCTTCATGTGTGCGGGACTGTGATGTGGACGCAGTTCTATGGACCGGTACCCTGGGTATTTCTGTGCATCTGTGCTGCATTTCATGGACAGCTATCATCAACATTAAACACGCTTGCGGTGCATATGTGTACCTGTGACGACAATGAGTTCACGTAGGCGTTGAAATAAGGCATCATTCTTGTCTTTAGACAATTTTTGGGTCCTACAATGGACACCACTGTGCATATGTAAAGTGTAGAGCTTGTCGGACTGTGTCCTTGTGAGCAGTGGGTTTCACTGATGCTGTGTGTTCAACAATCGCGGATGTCTGCTTGACTACCCATACTGTGTAGTGGTACAGGAACCATGTTTTCCGACAACAGAACCCAATGGTGTACATCCAATGTTGCAGGTTAACAACCACTTTAATACCCAGAGGTCATGATTGGGAGGTATTGCCACTTTATTATCGGAACAACACCTCCAGACTGTGTAAATCACGGGAACTTTAGGCCAGTCTTACCGGCCATTTGCAATTGTAATTAGCAGACATGTGTCAATACATGTATGATAAGACATATTGTCATGCAGAAGTTAATCTATGTTATTTGGACATTGGCTTCTGCTATTGGCATCCGTTGCTGTGAGTGTTGCCAGTTACCATACACATTGCTTGCTCAGAGGCAGACTACACAATTCTGCACACTACTGTGGTCTCCTTTAAGGACCCCGAGCCAGTGGTCGACAGTACTGCAGCCACTGCATCAATCACATTTGCCATCTACCAGTACCTACAGGACTGCATGAACCAGGCATTCACTTACCCAACTGTGGTTCATTGTACCAATGCCAAGCATCCAGTGTGGTGTACCCCTGCCATACACAGGATGTACAACACGAGGAGGTGGCTACTACAAGGTGGAGCAGACACCTTGTGAGGTATGACACCCTTGGTCATCATATGTGTAGAGTTACACACTGTCATGCCATGGTCCAGGGCACATTCCACAGATATACCTACATGGACCTGGCTGACAATCATACCACCTTCAGTTGCTATGCTCAACACCTGGGAGGTCACTCCCACATATGCTCTGACTGGGTTCACAAAGAGGTGGAGTTTACTCAACATACACACATTGCCAACATACAGGCTGACAAGTCCAGTGAGGACATCTCCACACCCTCCCCACACATGAGGAGATGTCTGTACCAGCGGTTTGTGGTCACCAAATGTTCTGTGACACACAGGTGGGACATGCTCTCTCCAGGGTAGTGGACATAGCATCCATGAGACCAGCTGGTGACCCCACTGTGTACTCCACTATCTCATTGAGGAATTAGACCCACAGTTAGGACAGCTATTTCTTTGTAGCCTCACCTCAGGTAAGGTACCCAGGTTGTGTCGCATGGCAACGGTAGTCCCACGTCACAGGGCCAATGCCTCCACTGATCCTGGTTATTACTGTCCCATTACCATGAGGAGACCTATCTGCAAAGACATGGGGAGGGATCATACTGCGGCTCGTACATGAATGCATAGGGGACATACATACTTTGCATCCAACATGGTTTGTCTTGTTCAGGGGCGGTTCATGCCTTTAAAGCATGGTTGACATTTTCGGGACAGTCACCGAGGCCATTGATGGGGGTGTTGCAGTCCATACAGCCTACCTCGACCTGGCAAAGGCCTTCATCACATTACCCCCCTCAGGTATCATTGATAAACCCATTGGCTGGGATGTGAACACGTACATCACAGAATGTGTTGTAAAGTGTCTATGTGACACAACCCACACGGTCATACTTGCTGGCAGCATGTCAGACCTACTGCCTGTCGCATGTGGTGTCCCATGGGGCCCTTCCGTGGGTCCACTCCTGTCATACATCTACATTTCCACGGTACAGGCACACACAGGGGTGTTATGGGCAACATTGTTTGTAGATGACTGCAAAACAGGTGCCATAGTGGGACGGACATCTGACACAGATATCCTTCGAAGGGGCCTCCCAGATATGCATATCTGCT
The DNA here is from genome assembly GCF_019279795.1 of Protopterus annectens. Classification (NCBI taxonomy): domain Eukaryota; kingdom Metazoa; phylum Chordata; order Ceratodontiformes; family Protopteridae; genus Protopterus; species Protopterus annectens. The sequence goes on along the minus strand of NC_056727.1, from coordinate 21,207,473 downwards.
GTCAGGGACATGGCCCACAGCTAAATGCTAAGTAATGCAACATCATACCTGTTGAGAAGTACTAGGTCACCCCTGTCCAGCATATAGGTGGCTGTCCACTCAGCACAGGGGTGATTACCACGGATCAGGGGACAGAGTTTGTCGGTCACCATTCATTCAATACACACGTTGCTATCACGGTTCTGTGGGACTTGTACATTGCCCACCTGTTTGTGCAGGGATTCACATCTACATCAGGCTAGGTCATTGTCTCCTTGTACCCATTACGTGTTACACCTATGATTTACTACATTGCCCCATTCAGACTGTATCTGACCATACACCTACAGCAGCTGGGAAGCCCTCATAGGTTAATTGTCGTACAGATGCAGGATGACATCATTTTGTGTAATGCTGCCCCACTTGTAGGACCCCTGCCCCATTAAGTCACATACCTGCTGTTTAGTGTTGACCTGTGCCTGACATACGAGGCCATGTCATCCCATATGTCATTTGTATGCTTCACCTACTGTATCTGCATCCCTCAGAACCACTAGGGCAGGTGACATGAACCTTGTCACGGTCATTAATGGGATGTGTTTGAGTAACACATATATCACCCAGACACTCACAATGCTGTGGATCTACATCACAGTACATGTGAGACAGAGATCCTTCATAGCCTTGTTCGCGGGTATGTTGTCCATTGGATGGAGAATTGCAGGTATAGGCCAGGGATTACATCATTATCACTGCTTGACGGAGGTACAGCAATATCATGAGTATTTTATCTGAAGCACAGAAGGTTGGCAAAGTCATCCTAACTATGGTGTAGTGTTATGGCTGAACCTGGGACGATGGCCTACCCTGTACCTATGGACCTATGAACCTATATTCATAGTTTGTCACATTTACACTTGTCTATCCCCTATCCTCTTTCTCCAGTGTATATTTCTGTGGCACATGATTGTCCTCTGTATTACATGCAGGTATGCTGTGTACAGTGCACATATGTCACAGTTGATGACAGTGTATCTGTGTCCCTAACACTGTGATACTGAGGACTACCACACATCCATCACAACATTACATGCATATGTTCTTTCTATTCTTCTTTGGCCTATGGGGGGTGTTAAGGCAAACATTACACAAGTCCCTGTTTGTGCATGCTTCATGTTGGTGTCTGACCAGGCTCCATTGCAGTCGTGTGTTGGACGGTAGTGTTTCTGTGTGTTTGCCATGTGTTTTTATTGCCGGTACATCTGTGGGAGGTGTGGTTGGCACATGTTCCTCTTTGCAGGGACACCCATCCTGGGGTTTGTGTCATGCATCTGCACATGGCATGTGCCATATGTCCTGTACTATTCCCACAGTTGTGTATGCCTTCATGCACTACTACTGCGTGTTACTGGCTGTTTGTATGTGGTACACATGGACATTGTGATGGTTGGCTTGAGCTATTCCCATGCTAGAACATACACATCTGTCAATTACGTTGTTTAAATCAAACTGTAACACTCATTCGTCTTTTCAAAATGACAGTCAATAACACAGGAAGCTGAGATTAATAACGTTTTACTACTGTGCAGCAGGAGGCAAAGAACTATGCAGTACAAGTTTAGACTTTTGTTTTACTCTATACATGTTACAGCTGTATGAGCATTGTGTATACTATCATCTTTTGCACACATTAATGATGTGGTCAGTCACAGGGCATTTACATCACTATAGTCCACAAGATTGTATTCCTACAACAGTGCTAAGGTAATGCTTATTAAATGTTTTCCCATGAGGATAGCACAGCCTTGCGAGCCACATAGTCAATTAGAATGTACTTGATAAATTCTGCTCTGTCACGGTTCCAACACTGTTCAGATCCGGTCGTCACTCCATTTCCTACTAGGTTCCTTTGTCTCTCTGGTGAGCAGCTGTACTCTGTGTTAGATAGAGCTCACAAGCCTATCCTCCTCAGTGGAAGGATGACAGATATACCTGTACATACATTTATTATTCTCTAACCGAGCAGATGACTAATGCTGAATGACATACACCTGCTGCACTGGTTACTGCCAGGGTCAGGGTTCAATCACACTGCAGCTACACTACAGGCAATTACATGCATGATAAGCTCTACTGCCATATTGTAAGATAGAATAATATGCATTATACACTATTTGCTTCTAAAGTAGCACGTCATATATATGTTTAAATATGTATTTTGCTAACATTCTCCCTCCTTTGATTGCTTCTATTCTATCCAGAAACATATACAACATTATTTCATTTCCTAGCCTCTTCCTCTCTGGAGCGTTTAACTAGGCAAGTAATTTGTTGTACATTTCAAGAAGGATTGCATTTTGTATTAACAAATACCACTACAGGTCTTGATACATAGTCTCGGGTACAGATACGTCGACAGAGTCTCTGACTAATACTTACATGCAAAGTATCCATAATAGACACATGCTCCCAATATGAGCAGAACAACACAAATGGCAATCATGATATTCAGTATGACTGAACCCCATCCACCAAATGGTTTGTGGAAATGGTTCGTCAGTGGGTTTGGGCCTGGTTCCGCCATGGATGACACCTGCTGTATTACCTCTAGGTGGGCGTTGATTTTGGTCTTTTTATGTGGTACTTGGACACAGCGATCTTCTTTAATAAGCGCCAAGACGTACCAATTCTCACCGCCAGGGTGCAGTCGTGCGCTATTACATTTTGTGACACAACAGTTCTCATTGCATCCAGTTCATCAGTCACAAGTTCAAGAGCGGAAAGTCACATTCATCATTCCTCCGACAGGTTTTGACAACTTCCTCTGTTCCCTGATTGATTTCACTACTCCACAAGCTGGAAGTGTTCCAGCCCAGGTTATGACCCTGTCACTCAAGTCCATATGAATCGATATTCCTTTATCTCTTGCAGAAGACTGGAATGTCAGAACAGCTTCCATTTCACCCACTGGATTAGTAGGTTTCTCGACTGTGTTCCCAGTTCTTCGAGCTATATGTGTTATAGTTCGTTTCGCACCCAGAGGCAATTGTGCAGTATGTCATGTGACTGGAGCCAGATAACCCAAATAACAACTGCCGGACCAATTCTCAGGTAACCATTGATATGCTTTTTTCCCACAAACAACATAACAATATTCTACTTTACTACTGATGCGGGTTACCTCTGCATGTAACATCTTCCTGTCTATAACAGAGGACTGTTTATACAATTCAGGATGTTTCTGCACATCCTTCCACGTTGTTCTCATGAAGCTTCAATACAGATAATGAATGGAGCTACAAGTAGTACTGTGATCTTTGGCTGTTATATGACATTTGTAAGACACAGTTATGTTACAAATACTCCCACCAACTTGAACTGTATCATGTTTATGACAACATACAATTACTTTTTGTGTAACAGGTAAGTACAGTGCCACTTTGTCCTGTGATCTCACAGAACCTGTATCAAAGTGTAAATATTCACAAGTCTCAATGTATCCCCAAGGGTCACCATACATCGGAAGTCCTCCATATGATGTAGGTATGGCAGTACAAACACAGCAATTTAAAATGTTCATAGTCTGTACATGCACACGCGTCATGCCTAGGTATTTGTTGAAGTGTGGAAGACACTCTGTGGCCAGTTCATCACGTATCACTATTTGTATCCATGTAGTTATATGCAGGTAAGGTCCCAGCAAATGTAAAGTAAACACAAACATGGTTAATAGGTGTATAATCATTAGGACAGTAAACCAAATGTCTTTGGGGTTGCTTTGTATTGTTATACAGTCTTGCCCGGGTGATTCAGGCTCTATGGTATATCAGCTACAAGATGTAAATCAGACTTGATATCCTTTACTGGTTTGAAAACTGTGAGGTGGACCCAGGACGACCTCTCTGCAAACTTTACTGCAGTAGGCGTTGCCAACAGTACCTGGTACAGACCTTCACACTTTCCACTTGCCAATTATCTTCTTTGGATAACAGTGACATACACACAGGATACTGGTGTCAGCTATGCGTCCGGCTTCGCTTGCTCTTTATCTGTAAAAGACTTTAACTGAAAAACAGTGTTATTGGTTAACAATCCTCTCATATCACCTGCTAATGAGCCATCGACCTCCGGCTCTGCAGGCATGACAGCTTTCCACTATGGCACATGATATGCCATTCCACATACTACTTCGAAGTGGGTGCAACACTTTACATTTGGAACTGTTGTCATACTCAGCAATGCTAGAGGTAGACAGCAAATGTAACTCGTCTGGGTGTCACCCACCAACCTCCTCTACTTATTTCTCGGGATCCCATTTTACCGCGCCAGCAGTCATGCTGACTGTGAGTTGTACATGCAATTTACATTCATGGAAATACAAAATAATCCCCCAGGTTGCGTGATTGTCTGGTTCACTAAATGTGTTCTATTGTCACTGTAGCTTCTTTACAGTATGCCAGATCTAGGGATACTTTATTTTACTGGCACCTTTGCCACTGCTGCTGCATCCGGATTCATGGTTGGGAATGCTTCTACCCATTTTGATTATATATATGTGTAATCACTAAACAGTATTACTTCCCTTCACATTTATTCAGATGTATGAACTCCATACAAATAGTACGGAACGGTTATGGTGGTGTAGGTAAACTCACTCCCTTCGGTTTAAATGCTCCCTGTGCATGATATCTACTGCAAATGTGACACGCTGCTCATGATGTTTGTATGTGGTTCCTAATTCCGTATGTTAGGGGCATTCTGTTATCCAAATGTACCATCCCCCCTGTTGAGACATGTCTCTACCCATGGCTCCACAAAGCCGCATATCTGAATACATTAGACGTTAATATTGGCTTTCACTGTGGATATGTGCAGTCCGTCTTCAAGGATTGCTCCTCGTCATACCCACGTCGGCTTTTCTGCTTTTGTAGTTGATGTTTGCATTGTTTGTAACATTTCTACATGTAAAATGTCTGAGGATTGTCATTCCTCATTCAAACAAACACTTTCCAACTGTGAGGCTGCTTGTTTTGCAGCTGCATGAGCTCATGCCTTACCTTTCCTACTGTTATCCTGTTGCTTTCTATGACCTGCACATTTACAATTAGCTACTTTAGTGGGTAACTGAATGGAATGTAATGCATTCAAGATCAATTGCGCATGATTAATCGGTTTACCTGTGGATGTTATCATTCTCCTATTCTTCCACTGCTGCTCATAAACATGCACTGTACAGACAACATACTGACTATCGGGACATATGTCCACACATCAGTTTTTCGCCACAGTACAAGCACGTGTTAAAGCTATCTATTCTGCTGCTTGAGCAGACACGTTATGCTGCAGGGGTTGGGCGTCTACAATCTCATTATCAATAACTACTGCATAACCTACTTGATTCGTTCCTGTAGGACTCTGTCTACATGATCCGTACACATTAACTGTCACCTCTGCATCATCTAAGGGTATATCAGTGATATATCATGTCTGTGTGTAGTTATTTCATCCATTTCGTATAGGCAACTGTGTGGTGTGCCATACACAGGTGTCGGACGTGACGCTGATAGGTTTAATGTTGTACAACGTTCAATCACCATATGAGGTTGACTCAGTGGTATGGTCAAACAAGACAAATGTCTAGCACGGGTCAGGAATGCTATCTTCTCTTGCAGCAGAATGATCGCAACTGCATGAGACATTCTCACAGTGAGAGGGTGGTATAATAACATTAAGGCCGGGGCCTGTACTGCCATGGGTGCTACAACAACTGCCTGTACACAATGTGGCACTGACCATGCCACAGTGTCCAACTGCAATGAGTAGTAAGCTATGTAGCGTTGCTTACTTCCATGCTGTTGCATCAAGACTGACGTCATATATCTCCGCTTACAATCTACAGTCTGACAACATGTGTTATGATTATTCGGGAGACCTAATACAGATGTTGAAGCTATCAATCATTTTAGTCTGCAGAAAGTTATTTCTGCTACTGTAATCCAGTGTAGTATGTGTTATGCTGCCATAGGTGTATTATAGATTAAGGCAGACAATACAGCGGATTCCAAAGCATTGTTTGGTAACCAGCTTTGACAAATGTTAGTCGGCCCAGACAGGACATCATTCCCTTCTTGGTAGTTGGCTTGGGTGCTTGTGAAATTGCTACCTTCCTATCGTCATGTAATGTTCTACCCTACTTGGATACCACATATCCCAGGTACTTGACCTGTATTCTCTGTAGTTGCAATTTATGGTTGCTTAATTTATGTCCCTGTTCTGCTGAATATCTCAATAATGCTATTGTATCTTCCATACATTGCTGCTGGGTAGGGGCATAAGCAGAATATCATCCACATAAAGTAGAACTTGACTGGCCCCGGGTGGAGTAAACACCGGAATGTAGCTAGCCATCTCATGTGGGAATATCGTTGTACTTTCACAGTATCCCTGCGATAGCCAGGTATGGCTGTATCTGTTACCCTGAATGTAAATGCAAAGCAATACGGACTATCTGGATGTATAGGTATTACAAAGGAAGCATAGCTTGTATGTACCACGGTAAGATACTTCTGTGGCGTGTTCATAGCATTCAATATTGTGTGTGGGTCTGGCACCATCGGTACCCTAGGTATTATTACATGATTTACAGCTTGTAAATCCTGTACCATCCGCCATTCCCCCTTTGTTTTCCGATCAGAAGATACAGGGTATTGCATGGTGAATAGCGATTACTTTGTAGATGGGGAATTCCTCTGTGACTTTACAGATATCATCTGGTGTCCACGGTCTATACAGTAACGGGGTTGAGTCCTGGCCTTCCTGTCCTGCATGAGGGTTCGGTACTTCAATTAATTGACAGATATCCTCACTCTGTTCTACTGACTGTCTTCTTACTCGAGTGTCCCTAGGTATGTTACGAGTTCGGGATGTGGTTTCAATAGCTTCTGTTACATTTGGTCGTTGTGATACCTCTGTTGACACAGGACAACGTGTGGGGACTAGCCTGCCCTCCCGCTTCATATCCTGGATGTGGTATCGGAGGTGGTATGATAGTGGGGGGGCTGTCGCTACTACTGTATTATGATCTTCTCTGTGTACGTATGATGCTTTCGCATTTGTAGTGTTCTGTTCCCTTCGGTTCACTACCTCAATCCACCTATGTGCTTGACGGATACCCAATTGTCGCTGTTTTGTCGCCTGCACATCTTAGGGCTGCCACCTTTTCAAATGCACAATGTGGGACATTAGTGTTCTGAACGTGTAATTTGCCAGGAAAAAGCATACCCACGGCCAGTACATAGGACAGGATTTCACTTTTGCCAGGAGAGCTACCAATTCTTGTAGCATTTCAGTTGCTTATTCTGTTTATTATGATATTTTGTTGTTCCAGATACAAAATTACTGTTTTATGCTACCATTTGAAAAGATATCTGGGAAATCTTTGTCCTGAGATATCAGGACATTTGCCATTTGTTCTGTTTGTTTGCAGGACACAACTGGCCAATAGGGGACTGTCCCTCACAGGGTGGGACAGGTGGTTACCCTAGAACATGTGCATCACATTTTCAGAGATTACAATGTTTCAGTAATGATATTTTGTCTAATATACCATCAATGTCATATTTATTACCCCATTTTGCTGAATATCTCACATTATGTGCTCTCTGCAATTGCATATACTTCACGTCACCCGTCAAACGCGGATCACATGATCTGTTTGTTCACTAATCCCCCATATCCTCTACACGACTGTTACGTACCCTTCTCTCGTACCACGTGGTATCTCCTTCCCTGTATCCACTGTAATGTCTACAATGACTATTTACTCTGCTCTGTGTTCCCCTGACCTATGTCCAGATTTAACACTATTTGGATTGGTCTTCGACCCGCTATCACGACTGTTAACAGAAACACAATGTAGTCTGGTCCCTGATCTACAATAGACACAAAGAGGCAAACACTCCTTACCTGAGCCTCCTGTTTAAGACTGCACGTTTTCTTCTTGGGATCCAGTTTTCCGCTTTTCAGCCACAGATCAGACGGTAGACAGCCTCTTTACACACAACAATTCAGTCGGAGGTCTTTTCATTCAAGAAGAACCATTTAGGCAAATTCTCCTGCGCAGATGTCTAACCACCCATGCACTCTGACCTGTAGCTTACCAAGGGAATTCTGGATAAGAAGGATCACAATGTCAAATAAGTTGTTAAAACCACACTGTAGTTATCAGTAGGCTTTTCTAAGTGACAGTCAATAACACAGGAGGCTCGGGTTCACAACGTTTTAGTAGTGTACACAGGCAGGCAAAGTAATATACAGTCCAAGTGTGAGAGTTTTGTCTGACTCTATACAGTAAGCAATTTCTTTATATAGTGTTTACAATCAGTTTTTGCCCACCTTACTGACATGGTCGGTCACAGGGCATTTCCATCACTATGGTCCGCAATAGTCTATACATACGTGGGTGCTGAGGTCGTGCTTTTAAAATGTTTTTCCATGAGAATAACACAGCCTTGCAAGGCACCTGGTCAATTACAGTGTCCTTCTGTGATTGTAGCTGTTTCAAGGACCCTGGACTGTTCTGATACAGTAGTCAGTTCATTTCTTAATACGTTGCTTTGTCTCTCTGGTAAGGAGTTGTACTCTTATCTTCGATAGAGCTCACAAGGCCATCCTCCTCAGGGGAAGGGGTGATGTTATGCATGTACATACATTTATTTTTCTGTCACCCAGCAGATAATTAATGCTGAGAGACATTAGCCTGCTGTACTGGTTACTGCCAGGGTCAGAATTCCATCACACTACAGCTTAGCTTCACCAATTACATGCATGATCAGTTCTACTGCCATATTGTACGGTACAATTCAATGCATTATATAGTATTTCGAGTCTAAACTGGCACTTCATATGTGTTTCTATATATATTTTTCGAACAACATCCATCCGGCCATATGCATGTTGTTCCGTCCTTTACCTTGACCGTGTGTATTTGGCCGTCCGGCAACACTACTCTCCACATGTGATGTCCCACCTTCCCCTTCTTTGCCTTTAGCACCCTGTTAGGACGTCCTGTTTGGTAGGCACGTGTTCCGCTATATGTGTTCGACTTCTCTGCATAGCTAATCATCGATGCGGTGGTTCAACAACCCGACTTGTCCACATGTGTACAGTTATGTGCACCGTGTCGTATGCAAACCTATATGGTTTGGACGGGTACATACCACATGCGGGATGTACACATTCTGCAGACACATTCACATGCAGCCATTTCCATATCTGTACCTGAGGTGGGTTGGTGACATGTGGGGTATGATTTGCCTCGTGGCACTGCCTAACACAAACATCTTACCACATTTCAGGTATGCACATTGTGTGTAGGTGTATAGCTGCACACGGATGCTAGCAGGTTTGGGTGCACAGGTGTACATGGGTGGGACTTACATGCTACAATGAGGCTATTGTGTATTTCATCTGAATGCATGGGTTCTGCTTCTGGATATTACACTTCAACATACGCCATCCAGTGTATGCGACAGAGACGTTGCTGGGTGTGGGATATGTTGCTATGCACATGTTTGCCTGTGTTTAAGGTATCTTGGTTCCTTCCTGTTGTTATGTCAACACAGCTACCCGGCTATGTACTCTCACTACTGCTTGTGACCATTATGGTTGGCACCTTTTCCAATGCCCATAGTGGGACATGTTTTGTGGGAACATCGGATTTTGCAGGACAACACATACCCACAGTAAATGGAGTTGACAGGACTTTACTTGTTTGCCATAATATACGCTTATTCTGTTAGCATTTGGGTTCCTTATTCAGTTTCTTATGCCATGTATGTGTTTCATATACAAATTATATGTTTTATGCTACTATTACATGTATATTAGGGAATATTTTTGGCAGGGAATCTCAGGTCATTTTCATTTTTTTCGATTTTTGCAGGGACACAACTGTCCAATGAGGGACTATCCATGGCACATTGGGACAGCTGGTAACCCTGGTGACCATGCCCATGTCGCTACTGGGGTTGCCACCTTTTCCAGTTGCCAAGGTGGGATATTTCCGGGACTCACATCTGATTTTACAGGCCGACACATACACACGGTCACTATATGGCATAGAACTTCACTTGTTTGCCTAAATAAAAGCTTATTGTTGTGGCAGTTTGGTTGCTTATTCTGTTTCTTGTGACATTGAGATATTTCAGTTACAGAAATAACCAATTCATGCAACCATTACATTAAATACGGGATATCATTATGTCCTACAATCTTAGCACATTTGCCATTTTTAATAGTTTTTATCGGGACACAACTGCCCATAGAGGGACTGCCCCTCGCAAAGTGGGACAGGTGGTAACCTTAGTCGCTACTCCTATGTCGGTGCAGCACGCTGACATGCTGCAGTACACCTTCTATGAGTATAACCACTGACGGTGCATTGCGGGACAAACGCGGTCTTATGCGTATCCTTTGCTCCTTGGACGGGTACACTTAAGCCTTCGTGGGTTGTATTTGCTTTTCCGTTTAGTTGGGACGGGTACTATGTTGCATACTCTACGTGCGTTTCATTCTGCACGGGCCCTGGCTGCTGCCATTACTATTATGGGCGGACCGTGGCAGTCAGCACATTAGGTTGCTCACCGCATGCCGGCTTAGCCACGCCTCCGGACGCATCCTACTTGGGCTCGCTCACGTACACTACGCACGTGTCTGTGGTTGCGGTGCACTCTCATTAATATGCATATGGCGCTACTACGCCGGCTATTCACTGCACCGCCGGCGCAGCCCTTACGCCGGCCTTGCGCCGAGCTTCATGAATCCCGGGGTATATCTTTTGTTGTGAAGGGGTAAACATTGTAAATCTCTGCCATCCATGCCCAGAATGTGGAATACTACCTTTCATAAGATTTCAAGCACAAAAAGAGAAACTGGCTAGGCTTAAAATGGCCTTTAAGGGCAGGTGGCCTAGTAATTACCTATGAACCTATAAGCCTAGAAAGTGGAACAAATGGGCAAAATGTGGAACACTTGCTAACAACTTACTAACAGCTTCAACTAGGAAGCTGATATAAAAATGTGTTATATTATATTTTCAATATAAAATGATTCATTATTATTTACAATGGATATCAGTTAAAATTCTAAACACTGAATGCCTGAATCTGTGACAAACCCTTTTAGCATGGAATAGTGAAGAACATAGATTTTTTAAGACTCAGACTGATGAATGTTCCTAGTAATGAGGTACACTTGAGAGGCATGGGCAGAATATGGCCATGTGTACTGTACTGTGGTAGGATTCACCTATGGGGGTGCAGTATGGCTCCAGTGTGCATAATCTGAAAATTCCTGGCTATCTCAATGTGAGGCACACCCATTTTTTTTTTTTTTTTTAGTATTGTCACTTAGTAAACTTCTTCAAAGCCATGTAAGTAACATAGTTATGCTACATAAGCAGATCACAATCTTCACTGGCCATCATTTTGCAAACATACTGCTGTATACAGACAGGTTACCATGTTTTGTCCTATTCTCACCAACGCCGAGCAGCCTAATAATCCTTGCTTGCGTTCCAGTACTGAAAAACACACACCACACGTGGGGAACAAGCAGGTACCACTTACATGTGTAAGACATCACTAAAATTTGTTGCTTTCTGAAGTCATGGGACTTCACTATCACAAGACTCTTCCATGATTCACATGTGAATACAGCACATATATTGCATGGTGTGTGCACTTGTAGAATGTTGTCCAAGCAGTGTGTCTGTCCTGCAGTACTGCAAAATTATAACAAAATTATAACATTTGCAGTACAGTTTCATGGTAACTTTGATTACTAACTGGGTCATGCATTTTTAGCAGGTGGCTCTGATGGGTCCACTTCCACTCACACAGAATCACAGACGTATGCACATCTGCAATATACATATTTCCTTGCTGTCCACTACCATTGATAAATAGACTGACACAGATCACATTCAGTGCACACAAACACACACACACACACACACACACACACACACACACACACACACACACACACACACACACACACACACACACACCATGCCTGCTGTAGATCTTGTACATCTGTCAGTCTAGCAGCTATGTTCTGATAAATACACTGCTGCAATCCTGATACCATAGGTTTCTAGGTTCATATGTAACTGCTAGGCTATCATGCTGCAGTCTATGCCAAGGCTAGCCAATAACCAGAAATCAGAATCAAACCATGTAGCTTGTATCAGTGAGGTAAAGATTTTAACCAATATGCTATCCCCTCTCCAGTTATGCAACCCCTGCCCTATGTAAAGGCCACATATAAATAATGTGTCTGTCTGGTGTTGTCCATGCTCTATTGGTAGCTTATCTGTGTCCTCCTGAGCAACCTGTGAATCCTGTTCTGCTTCCTGTTGCTATGCCCAGAGCTGTTGAGTTAGATCATCTACACCTAGGAATGGAAATCCACCATGTTTGGATGTTACCATACTGTGCAACATGACACACATGGTGACCATTTGCTCACCCTTGCACAGCACATACTGCAGTGCACTCCCAGATGCATTGAGACACCTGAAACTGGCTTTGAGCATGCTAAATACTTACTCACTGTGCTCTTTTAAATGCATCCTCAGCACGTGTGGAGTAGATGGGGCTTTGAATGGCATCATGTACCAGGGCTTGCTAACACTTTGCTGATATGGTCACTAAAAAGGCCAACATATGCACATTCACAATTAGTGAGTGTTTGGCTTTATTGGCCTAAATGTACCCATAAAGACTAAAAATTAAAAAGTCATGGGTATTCAAAATCCATGGATTTGTAGCACTCTATGCCCTTAAGGGGCCATTTACATATATCCCATGGCCCTTATTACAGGAGGTTTAAGATATCACACATTGAAAAATCTACCTTGGCTATTTTTTTTTTCAATTTTTAGTACAGAGAAGGAAGACATATTAGTAACATACCATCACAAAGTACTACAATGCACATCCATATTCTCACACAGGTATACCGACCAAGTTGTAACTCCACAGAGATGTCACTATATTGAAACATTGAATGTAGAGTACTTTTTCACCATGTGGTGGGACCATGTACAGTACCAGACAGCCCTGCAGTAAGGTTAATGATGAGGCCATCTGACAACTGAGCAAGTTCCACCCTTTTCAGTTGTTTAATACTTTTCCACACCTACACCATCTGAGATTTCACTTGGTACCTGGGTGCAATCAGTGGCATCAAGGACACAGGGGAAATTGTCTATGGCATAGAACAATTTGATGGCAGCCTGTTGTTCCTCGATGCACTTGGGAAGTGGAAGTACTCCTCCATCTTGCTACATGTGACTTGCAGGAATTGCCCTAGTATATGACTAGCAAATGTCTGGCACACCCCTACAGTATCAACTCTTTGCGACTGGAGTGTCCCAGATGTCAGTATAGCAAGGCTCAGACATACCTTTGTTTTAATTCAGACTTGGTTAACCCACAGACTGAGTGAGAACATGTGAGGTACAGCATCTACCAGACGTCTGTTTAGCCTATACCTATCTGGAATTTATTGGTCAGCTAAGTGGCTAAACTGCATCCTGGCTTTCTGCTGTGCTATTTGTAATCTCAGGATAAGATACATTTGCAAGTTCTTCTCCATCAGATGTAGTACACTCATACCTTTTAACCTGCTAATTATGGGGGGACAAAGAGCCAAAAACAGATTTAACCTGTGGCACATGAGATAAGTACTGTGATCTATAGTGTATAAGATTAGATAGGTAGGGGTTCTAATCTCACCCCAGGCCACTTAGTGCATGTGTGTGTGTGCATATCCCCCTCCAAAACAACTAACTTGCCCTCATGGGCTTTCCACCTACAATGGTTATGCACTTTTTGGGACTTAGGGACACACATAAATAGGGTCTATATTAGATCAGCGAACGCTTAAACAAGCAAATGCTTATTGATCGACCTTATTTTAGTGAAAGTTAAAAATATCGAAGCAACAGAAACTCAAATTTTTTCCTAGGGAAAGAATTTGGTTGTCTGTTTTTGTTGCTTCGGTATTTTCAGTGCTGTGGTGGAAAGTTATGGCTTGGATTCAGGTAAGTGTGTGATTGTGTGGATGTGAGTGTTAGGGTGGGTTAGGTGAGTTAGGGTTAGGGCTCGGGTTAGGTATGTGTGCGATTGTGTGGACATGAGGGTTAGGGCGGATTTAGGTGAGTTAGGGTTAGGGAGCGGGTGAGGTGAGTGTGCGATAGTGACAGACCTTAGGGTTAGGGTTAAAGTAAGTGGATAGTTAGTGGTGTGTGCATAGTTTAGTGTAGGGTTAGGTGTCAGATTTTAGGTGTATGTGTGTGGATTTCTGTTTGTTTGATGTGCTTGTGTTGTGTGTATGTATTTTGGATCAGCGATTTTTTTCCCTAGGAAAAAAATTCACTGATCTGACAGTTCGAGATTGTAAGCTTTTGCTTACATAAGGTCGATCAATCAGCGTTCGCTTTTTTAAGCGTTCGCTGATCTAATATAGACCCCATAGATAGTAATCTAGCCTTCAATCATTACGTGTCTACAGTGCCGAGCAAATCATTCTATGCCACGCAACTTATAAACAAAGGTATGACATCTAAGTCCAAGGAAGTCATTGTCACACTGTACTCAGTATTCATCAGACCTATCATTGAGTACAATTTTCCTTTTGGTATGTACTTAACCAAGCATATCCAATGATTGGCATGTTCACAAAGGTTCCCCACTAAAAGAATACAGGGCATAAGTAATATGTCCTATCCAGATCACCTCAGGGCCCTGTCTCTATATTATGTCTCCTACAGGCTTTTGAGGGGAGATCTATGCCTGGCATGCAGGGCATCATCATTCCCCACTCTGTTGCACCTCCTGCATATTCACATAACAAACAGCACCATAATTATCCATTCTAAAGACTTAAACCTTACCTGTGATATACATAGGACCTGCTGGAGAGATAGGAATGTATCCCAGAGACTACCCCATTTAGGGAACAGGCTCTCTATCCATGTGAATTAGAGTTCCTCCCTAACCCAATTCAAGTGCAACTTGGACAATTGGATGGAAAACTGGAAATTCATTCCTGGTTTGGCACCTATGCCTCTGATGCAAACAGGTAACTTCTAAATGGTTCAACTCCCAGGCCTATGTTTACACTTATCAAGGGTATCAGAACTTGTCAGAGATTTGGGATGCATGGCTAGGCTTAAAAAGGCCCTTGTGGTCATTAGCCTAGTAAACACCTATGGACTTATAATATAGGGACAGATTTTAAATAATGCTCTTACACATTTAGAATGGTGCTAGAATATTAGGTTTTATGTTAGCATGCATTTTTGAAGGATATGAAGTCTGCATCTCAAATTTTTATCACTATTTAGTGACTTTAATCCCCAGTGGCTTGTCAGAAAACCTCACATTTTATGAAGAAACGACGAAAAACATGAGGCAAAAATCTGGACAGTGTGAAAATCTGGACAGTTGAGAGGTATGATTATGCTGTCCTGCTGCAATGCATTATCTGCACATTCTATCTTGTTTTGTAATTCTGTGGATTCCACAAAGTTAGAAAAAAATCACTAATAAAGAATGACATACAACATTTGTGTGCCAGAAAATGATGTATCCTACTGAAACTGTTCATAGCTTTTTATTTTTGTGTGCCAGAAAATAATTATGTGTCCTACTGAAAGCGTTCACAGCTTTTTTATTTCCCTGTAATCATGTGCTGCAGTCCAGAATGAGAGGAATGCCAGTAAAGGCTGCAATTGCAACACACCATTCTTATTCTAGTATAATCTATTTGTGGATGCTTTAGAATTGCTTCCTCTAATAGTTCACTGAAGATTTACTTCAGCATGTTACAATGGGCACAGCTTTCTTCTGGAATCTGACCCATTGCTTTATTTGTTTCTTATGTTAATTGAAAATTGCACCAGCAAGTCCTTACAGCTGACTTTACAAACTGGAGGAATGTGACAATGAGAATAACTAGTTAGCAGTTTTAAAAAAGCTAAAACTGTGTTTTACTTTTTATAATCCATTTGATATCATAATTAATAAAGCCTGCAAACTGATTGTAAGGTCAAACTCATTACTTAGCCTTACTTTGGACACCAGCATGTCATTTGACCCTCATACTGATTTGTCATTAGGGAAACTGTTTAGAGTAAACTAGCTCAGATGTATGCTACATCAAGCTGTTTACAGTCTGAAATGTTAATTTGATTAGAAGCACTATTTTTATTTATTATTGGTTTTGACTTTTTAGCAAAATTATATTATGCAATTTGCAGAGGTGTATCTATGAGTTCTTAAGGCATTCATTACTAAATCTGTATAAAGAACAAACAAACAAAAAATCCAGGTGATTACCACTGGAAAAAAATATATTGATCTTTTTTTCATTTGAAATTATTGTATACAGTATATCATGGTAAAATATCTAAAGGCATTGTTTAGTTGACCGACATTTTGTATATAAAAGAAAGATATTTACTAGTTATGTGATGATGCTTTATATAAAAAACCCCTCAGAAATCGGTTTCACTTCAGAATCTCAAAGTACCGAAATATCGAACTTCAGTAGCTGGAGACAGAAGTGTCAAAACTGCACTTGTGGGAAAATGCAGAATCCTGAATGCAGAAATGTTGAATCTGCAGTTGTGGAGACGCATATGTGACATGGGATTACCTGTGTTCGTGAGTTGCAGTGTGGTATGTGGATGTAGCTGGAGATTCAGGTAAGTGATATTTTACTAGGGGGTTTGGGTAGGGATTTTCGTGTGTGTGAGTGTGTTTGGAGTTTTGAGGTATGGGTTAGGGTAGGTAGGTAAGATTGTGAGTGTGTAAGTGTTGAGAGTGGTGGTATTTTTATGTATGAGATCTGTGTTTGTGCAAGGGGAGTGTAGAATGTGTAGTGGTGGTTTTTGTGTGTTTGTGTTTTTAGTGCAACCTCGGAGTTAGCATATATAAGTAGTGGGAGTGTGGGTGGCACAGTGCCTCACATGGGGGGTGCAGGGGAGGCTTGCCTCCCTGCTTATATGTAGGGTCCACATGTGTGTTTGTTTTGTTGTGTTTGTGTGTGTTTTGTTGGTTTGTAGTGTAGGGCAGAAGGTGTATATGTGCTTGTTTGTATGTGGAGTGTGTATGTGGGCAGTCGAAAGTTTGAATTTCGCATTTTTGGGGTTTTGGGTTTTTCAGTTTTCTGCTTTACAGTCTCGAGATACTGAATTTTGATATTTCAGTATTTCACGATTGTAAAGTGAAACCCATAAATTACACATTTTAGAGTCATTCTGTCTTGAAATAATGCTTTTAACTATGCAAGTGTGGTACAATTTAATTAAATTTCTAGGAGATTTTTATTGCTGTATTTTTTGTATTATTGCATGTGTTATTGTTCCAAGCAATTCTCAGTCTATTCCCTTCTGTTACTATAAAGAAGAATTTTATTCCAGTATGAATTCTAAAAGTAAATATAAAGAACTGAAAGAATGTGAACTGTTTTCTTTTAAATATGTTAGTTTTTGTTTTGCTGATCATATGAGTATTTGAAATTCTCTTATGACCTAGGGGTATCACAGATTTTAAGAAGGATTTTTAGATTCCCCCATCACAAAAAAAGTCACACTACAAGAGACTAGGGAAGCACTGCATTGAAGTAACACCATTTAGGAAAAGGTAAAGCAACCCTTGTCATATTTCTGATTACATTATGGAGATAGGTCTATTGTGGAATGGCCAGAAATGCCAAAAAATTCAAAGGAGATGGATATGGTTTTAGCAGTGTGTTGTAAGAAGGCAGCTTGGTCACAGAAGGAGATAAGGAGTACCACATGATTAGCACTTTAACATGAGTAGTACATAAAAACTACTGTAACATGAGTACTGCATAACAAGCACTGTAACATGAGTACTACACAAACAGTAATGTAATATGAGTACTGCATAACAGGGAGATAAGGAGTACCACATGATCAGCACTTTAACATGAGTACTACATGACCAGTACTGTAACATGAGTATCACATAACCAGCACTTTAACACGAGTATTACACGACAAGCACTGTAACATGAGTACCACATAAACAGCACTGTAGCATGGTACTACATGACCAGTACAGTAACATGAGTACCACATAACCGGCACTGTAACACGAGTACTTCATAACCATTACTGTTAACATAAACAAACCAAACAGCAAAAGACTAGTAATAGAAAAAACGGCTAGCGGTAAAAACAATAAAAGGCATTCGGCAATAAATAAAAAAAAAACAATTTATTAGCGCTTTCGTTTAGCACAGTCACCCACTACTGTAACATGAGCACTACATAACCAGCACTGTAACATGAGTACTACACGACCAGTACTGTAACGAGTACCACATAACCAGCACTGTAACATGAGTACTACACGACAAGTACTGTAACATGAGTACCACATCAACAGCACTGTAGCATGGTCCTACACTATCAGTACAATAACATGAGTACCACATAACTAGCACTATAACATGAGTACTACACAATCAGTAATGTAACATGAGTAGTACATAACTAGCACTGTAACATGAGTACTACACGACCAGTACTGTAACATGAGTACCACATAAACAGCTCTGTAACATGGTAGTACACAACCAGTACTGTAATAAGAGTACCACATAACCAACACTGTAACATGAGTACTACATGACCAGTACTGTAACATGAGTACCACATAACCAGCACTGTAACATGAGTACTACACAAGTACTGTAACATGAGTACCACATAAACAGCACTGTAGTATGGTACTACATGACCAGTACAGTAACAAGTACCACATAACCAGCACTGTAACACGAGTACTACATAACCAGCACTGTAACATGAGAACTACACGACCAGTACTGTAACATGAGTACCACATAACCAGCACTGTAACATGTGTACTACATAACCAGCACTGTAACATGAGTACTACACAACCAGCACTGTAACATGAGTACTACACGACCAGTACTGTAACATGAGTACCACATAAACAGCACTGTAGCATGGTACTACACTACCAGTACAGTAACATGAGTACCACATAACCAGCACTGTAGCATGACTACTACATAACCAGCACTGTAACATGAGTACTGCATGACCAGTACTGTAACATGAGTACCACATAACTAGCACTGTAACACGAGTACTACATAACCAGCACTGTAACATGAGTACTACACAACCAGTACTGTAACATGAGTACTACACATCCAGTACTTTAACATGTGTACTACACAAGTACTGTAACATGAGTACCACATAAACAGCACTGCAGCATGGTACTACACTACCAGTACAGTAACATGAGTACTACATAACCAGCACTGTAACATGAGTACTACATGACCAGTACTGTAAAGTGAGTACCAAATAACCAGCACTGTAACATGAGTACTACACAACCAGTACTGTAACACGAGTACTACATAACCAGCACTGTAACATGAGTACTACACAACCAGTACTGTAACATGAGTACTACACATCCAGTACTGTAACATGTGTACTACACAAGTACTGTAACATGAGTACCACATAAACAGCACTGCAGCATGGTACTACACTACCAGTACAGTAACATGAGTACCACATAACCAGCGCTGTAACATGAGTACTACATAACCAGCACTGTAACATGAGTACTACATGACCAGTACTGTAAAGTGAGTACCAAATAACCAGCACTGTAACATGAGTACTACACAACCAGTACTGTAACATGAGTACCACATAACCAGCACTGTAACATTAGTACTACACAAGTACTGTAACATGAGTACCACATAAACAGCACTGTAGCATGGTACTACACTACTAGTACAGTAACATAAGTACCACATAACCAGCACTGTAACATGAGTACTACACGACCAGTACTGTAACATGAGTACCACATAGCCAGCACTGTAACATGAGTACTACATGACCAGCACTGTAACATGAGTACTACACGACCAGTACTGTAACATGAGTACCACATAGCCAGCACTGTAACATGAGTACTACATGACCAGCACTGTAACATGAGTACTACATGACCAGTATTGTAACAAGGGTACCACATAACTAGTACTGTAACATGAGTACTACATGATCAGAACAGTAACATTAGTATGGTTAAGTAAGATGTTTGAAAGTGATTATAGTGGGTAATAGTAAGGAAACATCTTAAAAACTCTCAGTGTGATCTGTATACAGTTTAATTATCATCATCAGTGCACACAGTACTGCTAATTATATAACAGTCTAGTAAAGAAGGGATACACACTGAGCGCTGACCGAGACTAAAGCTTCTGAACTGAGCAGGTACAGTGTAGCCCCTAGTTTCCTGAAGATAATGGATGTGTTCCTTATCTACTCTGGGGACCCATTTGTTCCTGACATGCTTCATCCATACTGGGTGAGGTACTTTGAGAAGTGTGATTTATACAGTAGTAACAGTTAAATGCATACATGCTGGTATTGCTTTCTACATCCTTGGATGGATAGTGACATTCATTAATTACTCTGGAGAACTGACTGTTTCTGTCATGTTTCAGCCCAGGTGTACAATACATTTTAGGCTGTGGGAATGTATACTATTGCAGCAGTTGAATACATATGTATATGTGCATATGCATCCTTAGGCTGACAGAGAAATGCTTTGTCTACTTGGGATACGTCATTGTTCATGTCATGTTTCAAAGGTTACATAGCTTTCTTTGAGATGTGGAAAATGTACAGTAATTGCAGCTGTATGTATAAATACTGTTGTGGCTTTTTGTGTCCTATTATTGGCTTTCTTCATGCTTCGCATGAGGCTTTAGCAGGGCACTCCTCCATTTTCATGCATGAATCACTAGTTTCTTACTGCACAGTGTTTTAGACTATCTTGATTGAGTGTCCTTGGAATCAAGAGTTAAGGAATCACTTGATCGTGATGGCTTACATACTTCTTAAGCTGCATAAGCTATAAATATGCCTTCTCTACAAATTAGACTGACTTTCAATGTCTCACAAAGGTCAGTAGAAGTAAATTGTTGCAATTCATATTCCTGTTCTTTGCTTTATTCTATATGTTATAGAGGTCAGAAGAGGTAACTTGTTGTGACTTTATTCCATTTCATCAGTAACATTTTTCTGTAATTACTGGCAATAAAGCTGATTATTATATCATATTATTTTTATTGATATTCTAAGAGTGCTGGTTGCTCGCTCAGGTGCCATACAGGATTAAAGCCCTGCATATGACCCAGATGACCTAAGTTTGAATGCCAGCTGTGGTTCCTGTTTGAAATTACATGGGGGAAGGGAAGAGTGATGCAGATTTGGTGGTTTACTCTGTTTGGGGGAAAAGGGAGGGATGCAGCTCCGATTTTCAGTTCATATGGTGTAATCCATGATAGAAATCAGAGATCACATGTGAATATTGGCTGGGAATGAAGCAAGGCAGTCTTTAAGGGTTAGATCACTTATAGAAGCAAGTAACATGCCTTTGCTGACATGCTCATTATATGCTAAACTCATATATTGAACAGGGCATGGGCAGAAAGATTAGGGATACAAAGTCCAAAACCCCAAGCCTCATATAGGTGACACCTCCACTCTCTGGTGCGCAACTTTTGTCCCAGGGAAGAATGACTGTGCCATCAACCATGGGATACATAAGATCAATCTATAAACAAATGAGATAAGTTATTTTGAGTACAAAAAAGGGAAACTGGCTAAGCTTAAAATGGCCCACAAGGGCAGCTAGCCTAGTACTTACCTATGAATCTATAGGGCTCCTCCCTGATGGAATGAATAAGCTATATAGGGTATGCAGTGGGAGGAAGACCTGACGCCTATTGAGGCAGGGTGAAAAAAATACTGAAAGAAAGTCTTCCTGATATAAATATATAAATATGTTTGTGTGCATTACAGATACTTGGGGTGTGGGTGATGCATTAAAATTTCTTTGATTTGACATCAAGGGAGATCTGTATGGAATTTCCTGCTGTCCATTTCTCCAAACAGTAATTAATATAGATCAGGCATGCATGACTTATTTAGTTTTCGACTTTGATTGCAGCATAATTATGAATAATTATTTATGTGGTCTGCCAAGGTGATCTGTAATCTTTTAATTTATCATTGCATTTGTTTGATATGTACCTTGCACCATTACCTTGAATATTAAAAATAACATACAACATTTAAATGTAAGCTAATTTGTAATAGAAATGACACATCAAAAAATCCTCAAAAGATCTGGGCAGCCGTTAATAACATACTCCTTCCAGGTAAATCTAGTACACCCTCCCCAACTACTACATGAACCACTGAGAACATAGCAACTCAATTCAATAAATACCTCACATAATCCATTCTGGCCTTATCTCACCCCAAGGATCCTTCTCGGTCTACAGAACCACACAAATCTCATGTCAACAACAATACCTTTTCCTTTCATCCGGTCTCTATAGATGCAATAAAAAAATGCTTAAGAAACTAAAATCTACAACACTGGCCACAGACAAACTACCAGCCTACTTTCTGCAAATAACTGCTGAAGCAATTGCCTACCCAGTAACTATTGTTATTAACAGATCCATATCTGAAAATCTAGTCCCTGTAATTTGGAAAAGTTCACATATTATTCCACTACACAAAGGAGGTGCTTCCACTGAGCTGACAAACTACCGCGCAATTGCTATTCTATCCCCTCTAGCTAAACTCCTCGAGAGATGTATATATTCTCAAATAACAGACTGCTTACTGACTCATAATCTCCTAAACACTCAGCATGGCTTCCGTCCCTTCCATAGCACTATCACTGTTCTAATGTCTTTCACTAATACAATAAATCACTACAGAAACCGTGGTAGTTCTGTATCTGCTATCTTTCTAGACCTTTCAAAAGCCTTTGACATTGTCTCACATAGTAAACTCATTAATGTTCCCGCTGATCTAAATCTCAGAAAATCCACCATTACTTTGTTCCAAAGCTGTTTCAAAGACCAGCAGCAAACAGTCCAATGGCAGCAGGACCTCTCCCCTCTTCTTCCAGTCACTCTAGGAGTTTCCCAAGGCTCCATCCTGGGACCCCTTCTGTTCTCTGTTTTTACTAACAATCTCCATATTTCTGCCCAACACGCTACTGTCATACAATATGCAGATGATTCTGCACTAATATTTGCTCTTTCCTCCTTACAAGAACTATACATAAAAACTCAAGACTCCGTTCTCTCTGTTGAAGCATGGCTTTCCAAATACCAAATAATTCTAAATCCAAACAAAACTAAACTTCTGATTTTCTAGCCTACATGATCTGCAGAACCTAACCCCTCATTCATTATCTTGTCCAGTAATAAAACGACTACCTCTCCTGTAACCCACATAAAACTATTAGGCATACATATTGACAGTAATATGTAATTTGACAATCACATCTCCCAGACAGTAACAAAGTACACAAAAATCAGGGTGTTCTATATAGAAACAAGCAGTTCCTTACTAAAACTACTAAGTCCACTATTCACACACATATCCCTCAATACTCCTTTATACCTCCCCAATTCTCATCAATCTTAAAAAGACTGAAATAGCCAAGCATGACTCCTGTTACAACAAAATAGCTAGGTTTGCCACTGACTCTCCTTACAGGGTACACTACTCTACAGCTCTAAAACAACCTAATTGGTTGAAACTCCCTCACCTCCTTCTATACAATTAACTGGTGAACCTGGGTATCCTGAGGCAATGTTACAACTGCCTCATGTACACAGACAACCCTCTCCTCCTACCACAAAACATTAACTTATGCGAGAGATGCAATTATATAGCTAAATTGGAGGCTAAGCTCTCCCCACCCAAGATTGGAACAGGCAGTCATGAGGAGAATGTTAACACATGCACCACACCTCCAGCCTCACATAGACATACTAAACCAGCACTGGCAACAAATACACATAAATACATGAAATCATACTCAGAGGCTCTAAATAAAAACCTGCAAAAGCATAACAGAACTCCAAAGCAGACACCCAAAAAATCTGCATCTCCCGTCACAAACCAGACAACACATAAAACACAAAATCAGTGTGCCGCACAATCTCAGCCCTTAAGGCGAAATAACATACCTAACACATTAGTAATATGTGACTCTATAGTTAGGCACACTGACGTCCCACTCACTAGGCTGGACAAGGAGAAGGTTAACTGCCTGTCGGAAGCCAGAATCTGCCATGTAACACAAGCACTCAGGTCACTCCAGAACAAGTACAAATATGACTCTGTCATTGTTCATGTTGGTGTGAATGACCTGAGACATACCTCCCTGGACTACATAAAAAGGGACATGGAAGAGCTCTCTGATCATATAGCCCAGGCGGGTATGACACTGACCCTGAGTAGCATCCTGCCCTCACCAAGAATGATACTGCAGTATAAAGAAAAAATGATCAATTTCAACAACTGGCTAAGCTTCTGGTGTCATTCAAAGGGGATCTAGTGTCTGTCAGCCTGGGAAGACATGCTCGACAGGCCTCGTTGCTTCACAAGAGACGGATTGCACCTGTCACCCCTAAGCTTTCGAATACTGGCCAAGGCTCTTGCTGCCCCCATAGTGCCTTTTTTAGGCAAGGCTCAAAAGTCAAACCCACCTTCGTAAATAGCACAAATAAAAAAATGAGGGTTATGCTACTCAGCGCCAGGAGTTTAAAATCTCAAAATGCATGCGCTCGAACCACTCCTCAGTATGGAGAACATCAACATCTGTGCAGTAACTGAAACTTGGTTCAAGGCTCCACAAAGCACACCAGCACTACTGGGCTACAACTCATACCACACATTTCAGCCACAGAAGATAGACGAAACACAAAAGGAGAGGGTGTATCCATATTAATCAAGGATACCTACACCTCCAGGTTAGTGGCGCAGCATGATACCTCCGAGATCATCCATGTGCAACTAACATCAGGCAAATCTGCAATGCAAATTGTGGCCTGCTACAGATCACCCTCCATGACCCGGGACCACCACTCTGCCTTTCTGGAGACGCTGGAAAACATGAAGGTCCTACCGAACACCCTGATATTGGGTGATTTCAATTACCCTACCATTAACTGAGAAAACTACTCAAGTACAAACTCCCAGGTCCAGTGCTTCCTGAAATTTATCAACTCAAATGCCCTGGATCAGCTGGTAAACTCCCCTACCAGAGGTGAAAACATATTGGACCTGGTCACCACCAACATGGACGACAGGTGTTCCACATCAGAGGTCAACACATCACTGGTTAGATCAGACCATAAACTAATCACTCTGGATGTCCACACCACACCACCACCTCTAACCAAGGAAGCGACAGTGAAAATCTTTTCTATAGCAAACTTCACCTTACTTAAGACAGAGGTAGTAAGTTTCACAGCCCCCACGCTAAAGGTTAACAGTGTCCAAGATGCAGGAACCTTTACAAATGCACTCTATGAGCACCTACAAGGATGCATGGATCATGCCATCCCTAGCAAAACCAAGAGTCACTCCCCTAAGAGAAGGAAACCAGTCTGGTGGACCCCTGCCATAAACAGGCTATACAAAAGAAGGAGGAAACTATTTCAGAAAAAAAGCAAATCCCAAGAAGGAAAGACATCCCTGATCAGTATCATTAAGAAACTAAGGTCCCTCATAAAATCCTCCAAGGCTAACTTCAAAAGAAAAATAGCCAAGGATTCGAAAGATAACCACAAAGCCTTCTTTAGCTATGTCAAGAATCTAAGTGGCAACTCACAGATATGCTCTGAGCTAGTGCAAAATAGCACAAAATATAATGAACCCACTGATATTGCCAACATCCCGGCAGATAGATTCAGTGCAAACTTCACCCCCCTCTCACCTTCAAAAGGGCCCACAATAATACCGGAAAAGTGCAGTGTCCCAGAAATCACAGACGCACAGGTGAAAACAGCCCTTTCAAAAGCCAAAAGCACAGCGTCAGTGGGGCCGGATGTTGTCCCAGGCTGCGTCTTGCATGAACTACAGAACGAACTAACCCCCCACCTAAACACACTGTTCAACCTCAGCCTCTCCATAGGCTATGTGCCCATAGAATGGCGCACAGTAATGGTTATTCCGCTCCACAAAGGAGGGGCCACAACTGACAATGGTAACTATCGCCCCATAAGCCTGACTAGCCTGGTCTGCAAGGCTAATGAGTGCATCATCATGGAACTCATTAACAAAGACATTGGATACCTCCAAACTCTTAACCCGACCCAGTTTGGCTTTGTTAAGGGCAGATCATGCCTATTAAACCTGGTTGACTTCTTTGAGACAGTCACCAAGGCCATAGATGTGGGAAAGGTAGTTCACACAGCCTACCTTGACCTTGCCAAGGCTTTTGACAACATTTCCCACTTGGGAATTAAAGAAAAACTCACCAGCCTGAACATAAACCCCTACATCATGAGATGGGTTGCCAACTGGCTTACAGACAAAACTCACATGGTAAGAATAGCTGCCTCCTGGTCTGACTCTAAACCAGTCACAAGTGGTGTCCCACAAGGCTCGGTCCTGGGACCCCTACTGTTCGGCATATACTTCTTAGAAGTACAGGCAAACACAGGAGGACTATGGCTAACCAAAGTCGCTGATGACTGCAAACTGGGAGCCATAAATGACTCTCCGGCTGACAGGGACATTCTCCAAAAGGGCCTTACTGAGACGGACACCTGATGTCAAAGTCATGGTCTCAAGCTAAATGCCAAAAAATGCATAGTCATCCCATTTGGGAAAAGCAAAACACCCATGAATTACCAAATAGGTGGCAGCCCCCTTAATACAGAAGAGGTAATAAGAGATCTGGGGACCCAAGTAGATAGTAATCTCTCCTTTGACAATCATATTGCCAAATTAGTTACGAAATCCTTCTATGTAGCCCATCTAATTACTAAAGGGTTCGCATCTAGAAATAAAGAGGTTATAATGCCCCTCTACACTTCACTTATCAGACCCATCATAGAGTACAATGCCCTGCTTGGGATGTACCTCACAAGACACTTCCAACAGCTGGAAAGACCACAAAAGTACCTCACCAAGAGGATTACTGGTCTAAAATGTATGTCTTATGTAGCCCGACTGGAAAACTTCAGCTGTACTCAGTGGCATATCGCTTACTCAGAGGTGATTTCTGCCTGACTTACAAAGCCATGTCCAACTCAGAATTGATGGACATGCTCCACCTAAAGAAATCCAAGTCACTGCGAGCCACTCGCTCTAGTGAGCTAAACCTTGCCACAACAATATATAGAACAGGCTGGAGGGATAGATTCCTGTCATAGAGACTCCCCATGCTTTGGAACAAAATTCCTAACTACATTAGGCAGAGCCCCTCACTAACACTCCAAGAGAAACCTTGATGAGTGGATGGGTAACAGAAAATACACCCCTGGGATCACTTCATTGGCTCTTCTTGACAGAGGCTCAGTTAATTAATCAATTGGGCGGCAAAAGCTGACACACACTGGCTAGGCTTATAAATGTCCTCAGGCAGATAACCTAGTACCTACCTATGAACCTATGAACTTACCTTAACCCATAAAATCCTACATCAGTGAGAGAAAACTCCCTCACTCCAAAATCTACTACACCCTTACACTAGTAAAAGAACTCTCCACTCCAGTAACAAATTCCTTTTTGGAGGTAACTAAAGCTAAAATTACAGCTGGTGATTCCCTCATCTCCAACTTCATACAAAAAATGTGTAATACACTGCCTATGTGTATAACATCCAATCCTTCCTTAGGACAGTTTAAAAAAATCCTAAAACTTACCTAACTAGCACATGGCTCTGCTCCTGTAATAATCCTGGTTAATTCCTATCCACAGGTCTTATCCCCATACTCACCTCCAATAACTCTACTACTAGTTTACAAGTATCTCAGTCTGTACCTCTAGAACTTGTTATATTCACCCTTACTAACTATTCTAACATATGGCATTTCACTAATTTCCACTTGGACTATCATCCCATGTTATCTGCTGAATTACCTGCCTGTGAATATACAATATACCCTAAAGTATATGAATCTGTGCATCTTCTATATGTACTTTTTATGATTATAATGTGCATTTATCTATACGCACATGTATTCTACTGAATTTCCTGTTTGTGTATATACAGCGTTACCTTAAACTGAATGCACCAGTTTATCTTTTATATCAGCCTTAAACTGAATGTTCCTGTCTGTCTTCTATATGTACTTTATAAGGTTATTAATGTTCATTTATCTATATTTTATATATTTCTGTTTAAGTGGAGTTATTTCCTCAGGCCTCCATTGAAAAAGAACATGTGTACAATCATACTTTCCCAGTAAACAAATGTAAAATAAATAAATAAATAATACATAAACAGTATTACAGTTATTCTGTTTCACTAAGATCCTATGTGTCAGCAAGCTGCCACATTGGCATGTTGTATGCATAACTTTATGACGTGGCAGAGCAACCTGCAGACTCTTAAATGAATTATGGGAATTCAGGCACACCCCACTGGTAACTGCTTATCCTGATCTTGTGCCATAACAGCTTGCCTCTTGGGCAATCAACCCCCTCACCCTGCTGTAGTTACAATGCCTGCTTACAGCTTAGGTATTTGTGCAAGGTGTCATAGCACTTATAGGAAGAAATAGCAGGACATTTCCCCTAATATCCTGGCAAAATTTCCTCGTTATGCATAAACATAATCTTGGTTTTCCTTGGAAAAGGACCACATACCTAGCAGGTTTAACCTGGTGAGTTATAGTAAGGAAGTAGGGAAGTAATAAATATTTTTACCTACCTTTACCAACAGATAAATAACATTTTTATTAAACCATTAAACATAATTTTAGATCTCTTTGCAAGCTTGCCAAACTTAACCCTTAAGATACCCTTATGATTCAGCATGTGGATTTAATTTTTATGTATTTAAGTATTTATTTTGGTTTATTTTATTTCTAGCAGAAAAATGCTGGGATAAAAGTCTGCAAAACAAATCCTCTGGTCTTTTCCCTGACAGTAAGCTGTAGGAGTTACACTGAAAGAAAAGGCGAACAGATTTTGTCTGCCTTGCATGTCCAATTCATTTTCAATTGTGAAGTGTGTGTCTCAGTAGCTATCCCTTATAGAACCCACAAACTTGAAGGGCAGAGTAGTGAATCAATGTCATATTCTTGCAATCATGCTATACATTGTCTGAGAGCACTGACAAAATTAATGAAAAATACGTTTCAGCAAAAATTGCAAAGTGTCAAGAAATCCAATGAGAATTCATAACAGTTGAAAGCAAATTGAAACAAAGAGCCATGACCTTCATGACCTGATGTATAAGATTTAAAGTACAATACCAGAATATGGACCTAAAACGTGCTGCAATCTCCTACACAGTCATTATTGTGTAATGTGGCAATGGCTGCAGATAACTGCTGTTCACAAACATGTGAATTATATTAAAAAATATTTCTGTAAATATACCATAACCACACACTTCCTGCCACAATTCCAGATTATGTTCTGCTGTCTTCTGTTGATAAATGTTGATAAATGTTAACCAGAAACTGCAAAACAAATTGTGGTTTTAAAAGCAATAATGTTTGTCCTATCAAGAGGGACAGTTGCATTATATAATTTCAAATTCCCCATGTTAATAGGTTATAAACCATTATTATTTTTTTTTACTAAATAAGAATGCTGCCATAACAGGTCCTATTTGAATTGTCTACTCACATGGCATCTAGCTAATTTTGAGATAATAATAAAAAATGTATTATGATGTTGTTAATATTAATGCAAAATTATTTGTTCAGTTTATATATCGGTCAGGGTACACTGCGGTGCTGGTGCTGCGGTAGCGTTGTCGCCTCACAGCAAGATGTTGGGCCGTTCGATTCTCAGCTAGAGCATCTTCTGTGTGGAGACGTGTGAATGGGCATACCTTCATTGAAGGCTGTGCGTCAGGGCTGGCAAACTCGACACGTAATAAATCTACTGCCAGTCATTAGCAGACCGGAGTTCCACTGTGGCGACCCCTAACCGTGAAAAGCCGAAAGACACAAACAAATATATCGGTCAGGGTCACCTCAGATAGTATTCCCTAATATAAATTAGTATCTGCTACATTGTGAATCTCAGCTCAGATCCTACATGATTCCAATCCAGTATTTGCCATGGCAAGGATATACCTAAACAAAATGAGAACATTTATCATTGTGCCAATCAGTGATAGGCCAATTGTATGGCTAGTCACTTCCCAGTCAAGGAAAAAGTGATGGCAATTGTAAAAGACTTGCACTCTCATTCAAATAAAAGAAAAAACTGGCATAATCAGTAAAATATTATTTTTGTCACATACTACATAGGTGAAAGATATATGGTCATTTGAACTGTTTGTGTTTATGTGTTGATGATAATGATAAAATCTGGGTTAAAGTGGGTGTTTGTATCCTTTTGAACAGCAGATGAACAAAGTATTATTATACAAAGCCAGCTTTACAGTACGTGACAAAATATATATATGAATTAATCATTATCATTAAAAAGGTCATGCGAGGTAATTAATAACAAATGTTTGTGTTATAGTGCAAGTAACAATAACTGTACTGTGTGCAAATGCAAGAAAAATCAAATGATAGTCACGTTAGTCATCAATATGCATTACAGACCATAAATCAGAATTACAAAAACATATCAAGAAGAGATCCACGGTGGTACAGTGGTAGCATTGTTACCTCACAGCAAGAGGTTCTCCTGTTCGATTCTCAGCTGGAGTGCCTTCTGTGTGGAGTCTGCATGTCCACCCTGCAGTCGAGTGGCCTCCGAAAGACATGCGTGAATGGGCATGCCTTCGCTGAAGGTTAGGGGTCGGGCTGGCAACTTGCCACCATAAAAAGCAACTGCCAATCATTAGCTGACTGGGGTTATGCTGTAGCGACCCCTAAGTGGGAAAAGCCGAAAAGACAAACAACATCAGTAAATACATAGAACTCTGGAATTAGCCATGAAAGAAAGCATTAAAGATAAATAAGATAAAAGTACTGTGAAAAGGACAACAACAGGTTAATCAAGTTAAGAAAAAATTTATGTATTGGTCATATTCATTTGCAAAGATTCTAGTTTATGATTAAGTCAGGAATTTCTTCTGCAATGTCTCACTTTTTCAGGTTGCTATAAATCACTCTGTTCTATATTGCTGTATCTTAAGCCATCTCTTCTCTGTTTATTATATATGTGTTTTTGTGTGTGTGTGTGTGTGTGTGTGTGTCTAGGTATATATATATGTATATATATATATATATATATATATATATATATATATATATATATATATATATATATGTATATGTATATATATATATATATATATATATATATATATATATATATATATACTATGTAGGTGTGTTTACACACACACACACATGCACACACACAAACACACTCCACCTAGTCTTGTGTTTTAATCTTACTCACTCCATTTACAATCTCTGTCTCTGCACTAACCAGTGCCTCTCTTTCAGATGGTACCTATCTCTTAATACCAGGAACTCAATAAATTCCTGCCCATCTCAAACTCCCATTAGGTTTGCAGTATGCCTAATACTCTCCTTTGCTTCTCATCTTTCTTGTTCCCAGTATTTTAGATAATGCCCCCTGTCATGCATTACCCAATTCAGTCAACCCCAACTTCTCTTTTAATCTCCTGTTAACCTCTCTCTCCACATTTCCAAATAAGGCCTCGTCACTGCTTCCCTCCTCCCTTCCTATGTAGCCCACCATAGATCATTATCACCGGTAGCCCTCACAGTCTGTGCTGCATAAGCTGCTACAGCACATGATCTGAAGTATGCCATTCCCCAGCCCAGGCCTTAACCTTTCACCCATCCTCATTCTGCTGTTTCTGATCCTTCCTCTCCTTCCCCTGCAAACAAACTCATCACATTCTTTACACCTACAGTGTCAGTCTGTTTCTGAGGTTAGCTCTGCACATGCCACATGTGATATATGCAGCCAATGCCAATAGCATTATCCTAATCAGAGCTGTAACTATGGTGAGAAGGAGGGGGGGTCTGCCCTGGGCATAACTTGTTTGGGTGCATGTCATGCAGGTAGCAATGGTTCAAGAGTGCAGTACTGGGTTGATGAAGCTGCAAGGATATTGCTGCTTCATATACAAATGGAGATAGTACATTTGAAGTCATGGATGTCACATCAGTGTGCAGTAACTGTAGGAAATCTACGTTTTACAGTTTCAGCAAGCAACATGCTTCAGGTGTAGCAGTTACGCAGACTTTTTTTTTGGGGGGGGGTTAGTTATTTACTTATTTCTGCTTCTAAACTTTGAGTTGTGAGTGGGCATCACCATGTGATCTATCTATAGTTCTGATCCTAATCTCTTCTAGTTTTTCCTAATGTGTTCATCTTTCTTGCCTATCTTTCTACCATTCTCGTAACTTTCTTCTTTAGCACTAAGCGATTGTTTTAATCACCTAGTCCAAGCCTTGGACCTTACTTTCTGAATGCTTTTCCTCTTTAGAGCATGGTAAGCTTATACTCATACTCATACAGTCCACAAATATGAAGCATGATCTCTAGAGATATCTTTGATAAAAAAGGAAAACAGATTTCTCTTCAGATTTACTAATAAACTCCTTAACATTTTCCAGTAGATTCATGTCTACAGATACAAAAAAAAGTACAACTTGTACCATACTTCTTTCATTCAGAAATTTACATTTTTCACCAGTTTTTTCATTGTCACAAAAAAAAACTGTTGACAGTACACATCATTGCTGCATGCCTTTTCTTAATCTTACCTATCTGATATGTCCCCACCCTGAATAATATCCACTGACATTTAAGCAAAGCTCTTACTCTATGTAAAGTCCTTGTTTCTCTGTCTGGCCACTATAACACCTCATACAGGTATTGCAAATGTGCTATGCTAAATGCCTCTTGAATATCAAATGATACAGTACCAGCTATCTCTCATCTTTTCTCCCTCCCATTCCGCCTGTGCCACAAAATGTAACAAAGGTCTCCAATGGTCATTGAAGATCTTCCCTCATCAAAGCACACTTGCATGACTGACAGTATTAGCCTCCCTGAAAAGATTCTTTGAAGCATATTACATTGGTATTTATTTGTTAACTGGGGTGGAACACTGATGTACACAGTCCATAGTCAGATTCATGTTAGGAACACTGTCATGTAAAAAAGCATACTCATGGCCATACAATAGTCAAATGAGGTTGAGAGAATCAAACCCTGGGCCACTATGATCAGCACATTAACAAAGTATAGCCTCAGTCCTCTGTGCTATCTACTAGATGTAATATGGTGAAGCAGGCTCATAAGTGACACCTATTTAAGTCATTGTCAGCTACAGGTCCCCCTCCATGAATCAGAACACCCACTCTGCCTATTTGGATCTACTTGAATCTATCAAGATACATCCCAACACCATGGTTTTGGGTGACTTTAACTATCCATTCCTTGACTGGATAAATTACTCATGCTCAAATTCACTTACCTAAAGGTTCCTCAACTTCTTTAACTCCAATGCCCTGGAAAGGCTGGTTGACACCCCCACAAGGGGTGCCAGTATCCTGGATCTGGTGCTTACTAATATGGGGGACCATTGTAACACCCCCACTCTGAGGACTTCCCTGGTGAGATATAACCACAAATCAGTCTCATTCAAAGTAACAATCACACCTAAACCCCCCCCCCCCAGTAGCAACTAACTAAAAAACTTCTCCAAAGCAGATTATAACGTCTTACAGGATTATATAAAAAGCTTCACTGCACCTCCCCCCTCAGATGGAACTGGCAGCTATGCTGAGTTCTACACCAATGCTTTATACAAACACCTGTATAATTGCATTTACTCAGCCATACCTGATAAGACCAAAACAAGCTCCTCCAGGAAGAACAAACTTGCTTGGTGGACAACTGCTGTTAAAAGGGTTTATAATAAGAGGAAGAAATTGCTGTCTAAGAGTAAAAAGGAGTGAGCCTTAAACTCGAAATGCTCCTTCCTCAGCTTAAACAAGCGAACAAGACTTCTTATGAACTTCTCCAAACCAAACTATGAATCCAAATTAGTTTCCTCAACTAAGGACAGCCATAAGGCATTGTTTAGTTACATCTGTAACCTAAAAGGAAAGGCCCAGATTTGTGCTGAACTGGTAGTTATTGATACCACATATACTGAGCCTGAGAACATAGCTTACCTGTTGGCTGACAGGTTCTGTGAAAACGTAACTCTCCTGCCCCCACCACACATATCCCATGACATTCCTGGCACCTAACCCCTACCTTTTGTCTCTAAAGAGAGGTCATCAATGCCCTCTCTAAGGCCAAGAACACAGCATCTGTGGGACCTGACATCCCAGTCTGGGTCCTACATCAGTTCTAACAAGAATCAGCAAGACCACTGGATACTCTTTTCAGTCATAGTATAAGCACCAGCTTCATCCCAGCTGAATGGAAAAAGGCCACCGTTATCCCCTTGTACAGAGGTGGTGCTTCCACTGACCCCAGGAACTATAGACCTATTAGCCTGACCAGCCTTACCAGCAAGGTCATGGAGCAAATCATCATGGACCTTATCAACAAAGACATTGGTAGCCTCCAAACACTTGACCCTGCTCAGTTTGGATTTGTCAAAGGGAGATCCTGCCTGCTAAACCTGGTGGTCTTCTTCGAGACAGTCGCCAAGGCCTTGAATGAGGGAAAACCTGTGCATACAGGCTACCTAGACTTAGCCAAGACTTTTAACACTATCCCCCACTCCGGCATTATTGACAAACTCACCAAGCTTGGTGTCAACCCTTATATTGTTAGATGTGTCACTAACTGGCTCACTGATAGAACACATATAGTCAAAATAGGGGAATCCACCTCCAACAGCAGACCTGTAACCAGTTGTGTTCCACAGGGATCAGTCCTCGGACCTCTACTATTTGGAATCTATTTCTCCAAAGTACAAGCAAAAACTAAAGGAATTTGGCTGACAAAGTTTGCTGATGAATGCATACTGGGAGCGTCATAGAATCTCCAAATGATGTCAACATTCCTACAAGAGGGTCTTACACAAACAAATGATTAGTGCCAAAGTCATGGCCTTAAACTCAATGCAAAAAATGTATTATCATCCCTTTTGACAAGAGCAATATTCCTGCTAACTACCACATCAATAACAACACCCTAAATATGCACTCAGTGGTGAGAGACCTGGGCACACAGGTTGACAGCAGCCTAACCTTTGATCACCATGTCTCCACAGTGGTAAAAGGGCATTCTGTATTGCTCATCTCATAAATAAGGGCATTGCCTCCAGGTAAAAAAGAAGTTATAACCTTCCTGTACTCTTCCCTAATCAGGCCAATAATTGAGTACAATGCCCCTTTTGGTATGTACCTTTCCAAACACCTACAGCAATTGGAGAGACCACAAAGATTCCTCACAAGGAAAATCAATGTCTTAATCATCTGTCCTATGTGGATCATCTGAAATCACTGTCACTTTACTCTGCTTCATACAGACTGCTCAGAGGTGATCTCTGCCTTGCACATAAGGCAACCTCTGACCCTGCTTTATTGGAAGTGCTGCATATGCTCAAGTCAAATGGTACACGGGTTACTTGCTCTGAAGACCTTAACCTGGTATGTGACATTAATAAAACCTGCTGGAGAGACAGATTTGTCTCCCAGAGGTTAGCACACTTTTGGAAAAAAACTTCCACTTAATGGCAACAAGAACACCTCATTGGCCATCTTCAAACTCAATCTGGATGATTGAATGGGTAACTGTAAATTCACTCCAGGGGTTCCACCTGTGTCAATCTTGGACAGAGGCAATATGTGCTGATCATGGAAATAAGGGTAGGACTTGGTTAGGCTTGTAAGGGCCCTAGGACCATTAGCCTAGTAACTTCCTATGATCCTGTGAGCCTATGATCCTGGTCTGGGCTTTCTTCAAAATTTAAAATGTCTTTAAATACTTAAAACAATCTCATAGTTCAGTTCTCACACATATGTAAACACATTTGTTGAAAACCCACCTGTCTCTACTGTTTTCCTACCTTTCATGTATTTTATTGATACTAGCTCTATAGCCCCTCCAATTTTTCTATGTAGCGCACCCTAGTTTTTTTCCATCAAGGTCACGCTTACCATTTCCTAAAACACTTTTATATGATAATTCCTTACAAGTTGCACTAGTCTTAACTACTATCTCACCTTGCCATCCCTTTTTATTCTTCTCACTCATGTTTGTTTATGCTGATTCTGAATTCTCCACATTGGCAGCTTAGCTAACTACCACTTTATCCACTATCTAGCTCATTTTCTCTCAAACTCTGTTTCTCATTTCAACTCTGTCAGCTCTTTGAAATTCTCTTTCATCTCCTTAATACTTCATTTTCTGTCCTCCTTACACCTTTGCTCCAATCTGTCTTGCAATCTTATTGGCTCCATTTTAGCTGCATCGCAGTGGCAGCTGGTGACTTCAAATCAAAGGGGGGCTGCAGATGACAGCTGAATGGGTGGAGTCAATTGGAAGGGGTATGACCAACTAGAAAGGGGTGGAGCTATGATCAAAACCACAAAAACTGGGTGCCAAACTGTCATTATGAGAGTCCAATCAAGACAACATGCAGTGGAGAAGAAAAAAATTATATCAATGCATTGGCTACATGACAGCTAACTTAATATCAAGATGGAAACAAAAAGGTTGTGAGGCATGAAAAAATAAATTACTTTTTTAAATACATTACTGAAATGTCAGTCAAAATCAAGTATGAAAAAACAAGCAACACTCAACTCAAACCACTTCTCCTTGCACTGCAGTTCTAATTATAATTTATATTCAGCTTTATGAAAGTACCAAGTAACATGCTGAAAGTAGCACTCTCTGTGATACTGATTACCCCCACTTGTAAAAATGTTTCTTATCCAAAAATGACCTGCTGCCTGACAATAACTATGTACTTGTTTCATGGGGAAAACATGATCAAAGTAAAAAATGAGCAGCAAACAACAAACAAACTCAAGATAAATTGCTTAAAGGATTACTGCACAGGTTATGGACCACACATGATAGACTGGCATTCTGTTTAGTTTACGGGTAAAGCCTGAAAAGATGACTGCAAGTCTCCAGCACATGTGATGAGCTTCTGAAAATACTGCAGTCCTGTCCTTTATTACAAATACTGTCATATGCATTTCGATAACTAAGGCTTATACGTTATCTAGTTATGTAAATATTCTCTGCATGGCAAAAACAAAAAGGCTTTCAATGTTGATAATTCTTTAACAGTATGCTTATTAAAGCTTACTTGCATCTTACAATCTCAGACAAGCTTACCTTATGGTCAATAAAGCATTGCTACTGAAACACAGAGAAACAGGTACTGCAACAACATGCATTTTCTGAATAATAAGAAGCATAAATCGACAGTATAAAAATATGACAGAAAAACAGAATATTCTGCAAAATCCAGGATGGATGAAAAGCCACTGTAGTACTTGTGTCTACCTTGGATGGGGGTATAATTTGCATACTTACACTGCATAACTGCTCCATGCCTTGCTTGGACACATCCTGAGTCACTACATGGGGGAGTGGGGTACAACAAGTTTGTTGCAATTTGAAATGTCTCTGGCTGATGATGATAGCTCCGACATATTTTTCATACCTCTCAACCTCAGAGCAAGAAATCTGGAAAAA
This sequence comes from Protopterus annectens, assembly GCF_019279795.1. Classification (NCBI taxonomy): domain Eukaryota; kingdom Metazoa; phylum Chordata; order Ceratodontiformes; family Protopteridae; genus Protopterus; species Protopterus annectens. Next base: position 21,169,687 of record NC_056727.1, on the reverse strand, counting down.
ACATAAATAGAAGTTGGACAAAGGCCCAAAAATAAGGACAATGTTTAAATATTGCTCTTATAAACTTAGAAAGAAAACAGAATAGTAGGTATTGCATTGGTATGAATTTTTTGAAGGGTATAAAATCTGAAACTCAAATGTCTGTCATTATTTTCTAACTTCAATCTTTAATGATTGCCCACTAATTTGCCAGAAAACCACACTTTTATGAAAAATGGACCAAAAATGTGATGCAAAAATATAAAATAGCCACACAATACAGCTGGGAAACTGTCAAAGAAGGGACAATTTTTAATATTAGTACTGTTAAGCTGAGCAGCTGACAAAATAAAAGAATCTGCATGCATTTCTAAAGTAAAAGTAAATTGTAACTCTGATCATTACAATTATTTATTAATTGTAAACCCTCCACATTTCTTCCAAAATTGCCATTTTGTGGAGGGATTATTAGGGGGAGAGCAACATTTTATATACATATATATATATATATATATACACACACACACACACACACATATATACATATATATATATATATATATATATATATATATATATATACATATATATATATATATATATATACATATATATATATATATATATATATGGATACATGTCCCAAAATGCTCATACAAACATATGCCCACAACTGGGGCAGCATGCACAGTTGGATACAAAAGCAGCCATGACACTCACATCTGCCCCCCCCCCCAGCACACTGCTACAAAATCATGATAGGCCATACACAATGGCCAGATATACAACAACCTCTTAGCAAAACAAATAAAATGTCTGAACATAGCAAAGAAAAATACAACCAGACAGTAATTCACACATGTTTATTATACTCTAATATCTTGGCCAAAGCCTTCAAAGAGTAAATCATTACTAGAAATACATGCCTTAATCACAAGAAGCAATTAACACCTAATTACATAATTGAATACACAGCCTCCAATTACACTCCTCATTTAACCCCCTACAGGACAAAGTATCATAGTTAATATTAATACATTGAGTCTGTACATAACAATTGTCCTTTTATGAATGTTTCATCAAACTCAGGAACAGAATTTTTCTGAAACAGTACCTTGGGACCCACTACTGTCCCCATGGTGAGATTTATTGAAATGTACCATTATAACACCTGTCATATTTCTTATCAGTAATATGTCTCGCATGATCTAACAGCCTAGTTTTAAAACATGTTACTGCCCCCACATAGAATATGTTACAAGGGCATCTAAGAACATTCTCTATATCCCATCCTTTTGAATGTACAGACTTCAACATGTTTCCCAGCCTTTCCCCTCAGCAGGAAGTACAGCACTAAATGCTGATAGACCAGTATACCTATCCACCTACTATTATATGACATCTAGACAAAGCCTAACATAATTTTTTGACAGAGGCCCAAATACATGGCCAGACTTGAGATATCGCTGTTATAGACTGAGAAAGCTGCTGGTGTTACAGGGTTTGTTGTAACATATATTTTCTGAGGGATATAAAGTCAGAAAAACAAGTGGATGTTACCATTTACATAATGTAATCACCAGAGTATGCTACTGATTTGACAAGGACAACACCTGCCTGGGAAACAGCCCATACATAACAGGCTAACCTGTGGCCATTATGTAGATGGCCTTACAGCTGAAAGATATGCAGAGACAGAACTTTGTCAGACTGAAACCCATGCTGAAATAACATGTGCAGACAAACCCTGTTAAACTAGAAGTATTCCAAACATATAACAGCAATACTCACATTCTGCCCCTAAGTCTTGAACCTTCTCCACCATTTAGTTGGCATGCCTCTTCAAGTCTTGTTGTAAGAGGTAGCAGCTCACACAACTCCAGGATGTCTTCCTCACAAACAAGGGAAAGGGCCAACGCCCCTAGAGTACTCATTTATGGGAGTGTGTTGTCATGACATTGGCTATTGGAATAACTACACAGCTGTTCTGCATGCAATTAGCAAGTGGGGAACTCCAATAGGTGCACAGGCCATCACTAGGTCATGAGCATCACTTACAAAAGGCATGCTGCCACCTACTCAAACCAGCTCTATCCTTGCAGTGCACAGGGAGAGAGAGAGAAATAGCAAATGAAACATAAAGTGGTAAAGAGAAGACAGAAAAAAGGTAAGTGGAACATGTAAGCAAGTAAGTGAATATAGTACTTGGTCTGTAATAATGGAAAATATAATTTGGAGGAATATATCTCCCAACAAGTCTTGCTTTACTATTGTCCTGCTGAACAGCTGCTATGGCCATAGCTTCTGGCCCTTTCTGCAGTGGGAGTTATCACAGACATACCTCTCAACTCTACAGATCTTCAGAGAATGTTCACATTTTACCATCATATATTTTGTCTGTTCCTCCTGAGATCTGTACTTTTCTGGAAAATAGCTGAGGATTGAAGTCATCAAGTAATGACAAACACTTGAGTTTAAGACTCCACATCCTTAAGAATATTCACCGTAATGCAAAATGTATCATTCTACGTAGTTCCTATGTTTGTAACAGGAATATTTAAAGTCTGTCCCTATTTATCCCCCCATCATTTTAGGCTTTGTCCAGATGTGATACTCTGAGAGGTTGTGAGGTAGGATCACAGCTCAGGAGCCTGACTGACCCTGGGAAAGGACAGTTCATATATGACAACTGCAGGGGTGTCTGTCAAACAGTTGTGACTGTGCCACTGGTAGGCCAGTTAATGGGATGTTTTCCATATCCATGTTACCTGTGATTATGAGTATGACACATCTTTGCCTTCTAAAGCTAAAAGACCTATAGAGGGTATGTGCATAGTTCAACTGTATAGTGTTTTGCTGGACAATAAGCACATGTGTGACTAATATCTGTAGTCACATACACATATACCTGTATGTCAGCCAAACCATTGGCAGGTCTGTGAGCAATGACATTGTAGCATAATAGCCTATGTATGACTGTTGGACATCGTCCAGGTTATCACAGTGATGTAAAACCCTACTGTGCAATCAATGTACTAATGTATGGTGCAGCTATATTAATACAGTATCAATACTGATATCCCTTTTGACACCCATTTATGTGTGCCATTCTCTGGATGTACTGCTGTAACAGGTAGTGAAGTATGATTGAGTGGCAAGATTGTAAATACAGTGCACCATACTAACATACAACAGAAATGTATAACAGGTATCCCCTGAGCACATCTATGTATGCTTATGTTCAGCTGGAAGGCACAAAACTAATCACATGGGTTTCAAGCATTCAGGTGCATAGGTTGTGCATGTTGCACATGTGTGTAAAATCAGTGTCAGTCCATACCACAGACATAAATGTGTACACCTACTGGTTGTTGCATTGCCCTGAGACTGATATGGGTACTAGAGTAGGCATGATATTCACGTATGAATCAGAGAAGTGTCCAACTGTGTTATGACTCTTTCCATCCCTACTACTACCAGCTATACCAATACCTATATACAGTGGATATCACAAGTGTACACAGCCTTGTTACAATGCCAGGTATGTGTGCTGTATGACAATCAGACCACAGAAGATCATTTCATAATGTTTCCCATCTTTATATGACCCCTAATCTGTACAATTCCATTGAAATACAAGCAAAGGTGTTTCTGGGAAGGTGAGCAACTATTGCCAAGTGAAGATGTGCCATGATGTTAGAGTCCAGACCAAGACGGATGAATGCTGTAACCATCTCAAGAGGTGCATGCACAACATATAAGTTTAAGGGTGTGCACACTCATTCAACTGGCTTATTGTACTGAGTATTATTTCCATATGTTTTCACAGACCAGATTGTTATGTTTTCAATTGAATTGTACAGGCTATAGGTCACATTACAAGTGGGAATTGTTATGAAAGAGTTATTGTGGTGTCATGTTTCAATTGCACAAATACCAGGCAGTGTATCAGGGGTAGCTGTATGGATGCAGCAGTACCTGATCTGTATATCCAGCCTCCACCAAGGTAGAGTAATTCCCTTTGGTGGACAGCAGCAATACACAAACCACATAATAGGTTGCTACATTGGCTGTAGGGGGACACATAGGTGCAGACAACACCTATATCTGAGCAAGCATGTAAGTTCACAGGTGACTTCCTGTAAGGCTGACTATGACTATAAATCAGACATATCCACACCACCAAGGGCAATTGCAACTTTGTCTCCACATATGTTGTAATCTCAGTAGAAACAACACAATTCATCCTGTACTGGGGATAAAGAACACCTCATACACACATGCATCACACAAGTTAGATGGGAACATCACCACCCTGTCCACCCCAGTTGTACAGGGGGATATGCACATTAACCACAGTCCTCCACTCAGCAATGGTAAGCATGTACATATTGCCTACTGTTGGCAACAACAGCATATCTCCATGGGGCATAATAGCATCACTGTCTGCCTACTACATGAACTCAGCCATGTACTCACAACTCCAGCACACACCACAGTCAAACACAGACCTGCCACAATCCACACACCATCCACATGGAAGATGCCAACTGTCAACCCTCTACACAGAAATGAATGGAGGATAGAGGATTATGCAATCAAGCTCAGGGACAGGCATTTAATGCAAGCTGCTATGACCACAATAGCTTGGAGGGTTTTGGTATAGTGTGGATTATTTACAAGTAATATCCACTGTTGATGTGCATTTTGACAACAATATGAGGTCCTGTGGCCTTTCTCCTGTTTATGTCTTCCAGGTAACATGCAGAATGCTCGCATACCAGCATTCTCTGTTGGGGAAACTGACATCATCACCCAATATGTGATTGGACATTATGCCCTGTTATTTGGATGGAAAGCAGAAAATATGTTGGAGAGGACTGTCCTGTGGAATAGTGTGGTCCACAGGGTAAATGATGCCGGCCTGCACAGCAGAACCTATGAGCATGTGCAGCATCAGGCCACCATGCCCATCAATGGGCTGCTGATGTAGCGAGGTACAGGCTAGCCACATGTGGGGGCCCAGCCATCCAGCCTCCACTGACGCCCACTGAGATGCTCCTCACCAAACTTGGGCCACATGCCCAACGCACAAGCCATGATGCTGAGAAAGCTTTGTGGAGGTGGGTTGCGCACACACACTGGATGAAAAGCGTGCAGGTAAGGGCCCAATGGGGATTAGTGCACTAATGTATCAGACATACATGTATCTGTATTGTTTCTACATGCATGTGTCAGGTCCGATTGCAGTTGTGGATGGGGTTTTCTAATGCACAGAGGTGCACATCTATGGTGAGGACAGGACATTGTGTATTATTGAGGTTAGTACTGTAGATGAGCAGACATGCTGCATCCATCCTGTACCAAGGCCACATGTGAGTCTGCTGACAATAACTCCATCTCAACTACATAGAACCCTCTGGTCTGCATATGGGACAGCAGCCTGAAGCTGGTGAGTTATGACATTGTTCTGTTGTTGCCTGGCAATACCCCAGGCATGTGAAGCACATGCAATTTTCCATGCACACAATTTATTTATTTATTGACATTTGTTAATAGGGTTGGTCCAACTGGGTTTGTGGCCCATTTTCAGTGGAGACCCAAGGAGAAAAGCTCCATTAAACACACAGTTTACATAACAAGATCCTTACATGATAAGAAAAGACAAAGCTAATCTAAATAAAAATACAAGTGGAACATATAACATGGTGATGCAAAAATCAAACAGTGTAAAGGTAAATCATTTTCAGAAGTAACAATGTATTTACATGAAAATTTTAATCATCAGGAAAAAGGAATCAGAGAATAAAGTGTGGTAGAGGCATACAAGCTGTATCTGGGGTAGATCAAGGAGGGGTGGTGAAAGTTTAGGTTGGGGCTTGGCAGGGACAGATTTTAGTGCTGAGTAGATGAATTTTAAGTTTTTCTTTAACGTGGGATAGATGAATGATGGAATGTATGTCTCTGGGAAGATTGTTCCAAACTTGGGTAATGTAATATTTATAGAGGAGCTTACCTATTGTTTTTTTGGGTTGGTAAGTATGTAGTAGTAATTGATTAGAGGAGCAGAAAGTATGAGAAGGAGAATATCTAGAAATGAGGGAAGTGAGAGCAGGGCAGGATGAAAGTTTGTAGAAAATGGTGTGTAGCATTTGAAGTTGAGATAGCAGTACATGGGAGAACTTAAGCCAATGGAGAGAATTTAAGGATAGGCAGTGATGTGCATTATATGGGGCCTTAGTGACAAATCTAGCTATCGTATGGTACTTTTGCTGGAGGTTATTTAAGATTGTAGTTTGAAAGCTGGTAAACACGGTGGCTGCATAACTGAGGCAGGGTAGGAGAAAGGTTTGGGCAACGGAGAGGCCTGCATTTGGTTTTAGGAATTTTTTGTTACGATAATGTAAACCCAGTTTCTGGTGTTCCTTTTTTATACTTTGAAGTATATGCATATTGAATTTGAGTTTATCGTTGATGATTATGCCTAAGAGTTTAGTGTGAGCTTCAGGTTTGATAATAGTGTTATTTGAGGAATTGATGGTAAAGGTAGATTTGTGGAGAGTGAGTGAGAGGGGAAGAAATAGTAAGAGTTTGGTCTTTTTAGGGTTAAGAATGAGAAGGTTACTGGTTAGCCATTGTTCAGTAGATATGAAGACTTGTTGAGTACGATTGTGGAGTTCAAAGTTGTCAGAGATGGAGATGAGAGTAGAATTGCCGGTATATTTGATGAGGGAGGATTATTGGCAGGATTTGTGAAGGTCATTGGTAAAGACATTGAACAGGAGGGGACCCAGGATAGAGCCTTGGGGTACACCTGTTGGGACAGATATGAAAGGAAAAGAGGAAGAGAGCCATTTAACAGATTGCTGTCTACAGGATAAGTAGCTGGAGAACCAGGCAAGAGAGGAGGAGGATAGATTGAGATTAGCAAGTGTAGACAGCAGAAGGGAATGAGAGACTGCATCAAAGGCCTTGGAAAGGTCATGGAAGAGACAGGGGATGACTTTATTATTGTCTAAGGCCTCTGCAATGGCATGAGTGAAGGATGGGAGGGCAGTTGTGCTATGATTGGGATGAAAACCATGCTGAGTAGGAGTGAGAAGACTGTGTGTGATGACGTGGTTTAGAAGTTGTGAGTGGATGCATTTCTCGAGAATCTTGGAGAAGGGTGATAGGATAGCTATGGGGCAATAGTTAGATGGGTCAGTAGAGTTGCCACCTTTATGTAGTAGGATGGTGAAGAAGGAGTTCCAAAGGGTTGGGACAGTGGATTCCTATATAGACCTATTGAATAGTATGGACACTGGATAAGCTATGGTGTCTGCAGCTAGTTTGAGGAAGGTAGGAGGTAGATTATCTGTGGATGGAGAGCAGAGTTTGAGCTGATAAAGACGAGATCAGATGTAGGAGGTAGAGACAGGGTGGAAGGAGAAAGGAGGAATATTAGTTAGGTTGGGAGGGATAAACAGAGGAGTAGTGTTACCATTTGATGGTATGACTGTCTGGATGGTATCTATGAAGTGTTTGTTAAGTAGAGTAGCTGTTTCTAGAGGAGATGTGTGGGGGTTGAGACTAGGGTTTGAGGGACAACCTAGAGAAAGTATTTTGTTAATAGTGGACCAGAACATTTGAGGGTTGGATTTGTTGTTTAGTTGTGTAGAGTTGTAGAAGGACTTTTTATCTGCATTGGTTTGTTTCTTAGTAAGATTTCTGAGATGTTTACAGCTGTGGAGAAAGCATTGTTCTTTGGTTTTGATCCAGGTTTTCCAGACTTTATCTCTTTTGAGCATAAAGGACTTAGTTTCTTTAGAAAGCCAGGGAGCAAAATTGGATTTAATTCTAATTTTTATGGTAGGAGCAAGGGAGTTTAGACTGTTCAGGAAGGTGCTATTAAATCTGTTTACTGCGTCATTAAGTGGGATTACTTTAAAGAATGACCAGTCAGTGGAAGATAGTATAGAGTTAGATTGGCTTTGATTAAAGTTAGTAAGTTTATGGCAGTCTCGATAAAGGTGGGGTTTGGGAGGTTGGGTGGGGTATCTGAGCACAGAGGTGGGGAGATGATCACTAAGTTGGTCTGGTAGAGTAGTGGGGTTGTGGTACAAGTAAGGAGAATTAGTGAGTATCCAGTGTATTATGGAGCTAGAAGATGAATTTTTGTAGAGCCGGGTGAGGGAAGTTATTAGTTGATGGAAACCATTTAGATTGATACTGGTTTGTGGAGAGTTAGTTTTACGTTTGGCCCAGTCTGAGTTGATGTCTCCTAGTATGAGCGTTTCATAGAGTATATTAAGGGAAAACCAGGCTAGTATATTTTCAAGTGTGGATAAGTTGTTCCTGGGAGGGATATAGATGGAGGCAACAGCTATTTTCTTGTGGGTGTTGAGGTGGGTGAAAGTTGGGGATAGGTGTGGGGAAGGGTGATAGGTTGAGTTTGTTGGAATGGAGGATGGCAACACCACCCCCTTTCTTAGGGAATCTATCTGAGCAGTAGATATTATACCTAGGTGGGAGAATTTCATTGTTGGTGATATGTAGCTTAAGCCAAGTTTCAGACAAATTAGGATGTGTGGGTTTATGTGGGCAATCCAGGCATGAAAGTCTCTGCCGCACAACCATCAGTAATAGCTATATTGCTTATTGCGCATGTTCACTTGTGCTGGAGTTAACTATATTACATCACAGTGATCACCACTGGGGCCTATTTGACCTGTGAGGGCAGCAAACATTGTATCAGCATGATGTTTCAGTCATGTATAATACCTCATGCTGCCATATGTGTCAGTACACTCACTGTGGTCTATTTGGTTATAATATCACATACATGGGCATTGTTAAGGCACACAGACTACTTCCGACCACGTAAAGGTTGCAAACATATGGATATTCCAGACTCATCTGTACAAAGGACTGTACACTGGTTTAACCTGCTGCATGTGAGGCAGATGGTGTTACCACACTATATAAAGTAATGGCAGCGGGAGGTGGTCACCAGCCATGTATGGTATACACAACAAAATGGTATAATCCACAAAAGATATGATCCTCACACACACACAAACAGTTGCCAGCATTAGGAATAGAACTCCTGCCTATCTAGGTTTTCTTAATATAGTGCTGTGCAGTTATCAGACACACCACAGAGGTTATACATTTCCACCTCTTCCAAAGGCACTTCTAAGGTGGATGACATCAACAAGTCTACTAAATTGGAGTGAAGTATAAACAGTAGAAAACAGGTCAAAAATGGTATGAGCCAGACAGTACATGATTTACACACACACACACACACACACACACACACACACACACACACACACACACACACACACACACACACACACACACACACACACGCACACACACACACACACTTGCCAGTATTGGGATTAGAATTCCTGCCTATCTAGGTATTCCTACTATAGTGCTAAACAGTTATCAGACACACCAGAGAGGTTATACATTCCCACCTATTCCACAGGTACTTCTAAGATGGATGACATCAGCAGGATTACTACATTGGAGTGAAGGGAAATGTAAAGGGTAGTACACAGATCAAAAATGGTATAAGCTAGGCAGTACATAATTCACACACACACACACACACACACACACACACACACACACACACACACACACACACACACACACACACACACACACACCAGTATTGGGATTAGAACTCCTGCCTATCTAGTTATGTCTACTATAATGTTACACAGTTACCACTTGCACTACAGAGCTTGCTGAATTTTCACATAGCCAAAACTGCTGATAACTGCACAGCTGTGGTAAAGTATTACAGGTGGCAGACAGTCTGCCTTCTGTTCCACCCATACATCATGCTAGTTCTTTCTGTATTGCACTTCAGCTAGCATTACGGCTTGACACTTTACCAGGTTATTGTAACAAGAAATGTGGCACACATGGGAGCCGTCAGCAGTACTCGTTCATCACAGATGTAGCCCCAGTACTTACTAGTTATGTCCACCCCTCCTGGCATATTTGAAGGCCTGTTATCTGTGCTTTCACCCATTAACCTGGTCCACTTGTCCATTCTGAGGTGCTGTTGCAACTTCCTCATGTACACAGACAACCCTCCCCTCTAAGCTCCACACACTCAGACCTGTGAGGGTCGCCCATATATCACCCAATGTGGACATATGCACTCTCCAGCAAAGACTGAACTAGCAGGTCAAGAGGATAAGATCAGCACCTGCACCACACCATATTGAACAAGTAGTTCACCATGACACCCACTTTGATAGCCATGACATACAGTGAAAAGCCACACATCCACCTTCCCAGAGGCACTCAATGGACATTTACCCAAACAGCACAGACCAGCAAGGCAGACACACACTCAGACACCATGACATGGCACATGCCAAGGGACACATATTTAACCTACAGTGTGCCCCTCAACCTAAGTTCGTAAGGCTAACCACCTTGCACAATACAGTGATCATGGCTAACTCAATACTGAGGCACACACATATCCAACTCACTATGTTGAATATGAAGCAGGTAACAGCCAAATAGCTATCACATGCCAGCATCCAACACATGATACAGCCAGTCATGGCACTCCACAACAACTACGAGTATCACTTTATATCCATGTTGGTGTGAATGACTTGAGACCCACCTCCCTGGACTACATGACAAGAGACATGGTTGAACTCTCTGATTCTGTGGTCCAGGTAGGTGTGACAGTAGCCCTGGGCAGTGTACCGCTGTCACCCAGAATGATGCTGTGGTACTATCAACAGATGATTGACTGCAACATTGGCTTACATGTTATGTGTCATTCTCAGGGGATACAGTACATCTCTGCTTGGGATGACATGATTGACAGAACCCAATGACTTGCTATGGGTGTCCTACATCTATCACCGCTAGGTTTCCAGGTACTGGCTAAGTGTCTTTCCACCCCTATGGTGCCTTATTAGGCAGTGTTCCTAATGTTATTACCACCATAACAGCTACACATGTATGCAATCTGAGGGTCATGCTGCTCAACAGTAGAAATCTGTCAGGATGCAGTCACTCATAGCAGTCGTTGGAGTGGAGGACACATCTCTGCTGTAATTGAGAGCTGGTTCACAGCAGCAGACAGCAGACCTGCAGTATCAGGCTATGATGCATTCCACAGCTGTCAGCCCCACACACATGGACCACACCACACCTCCACAGGTGGTGTTGTCTCCATATTCATTATGGCTAGGAACACCTCCAGACTAATATCCCATCATAATGCATTGGAGATGCTTCCAGTACAACAGCATTGTGGTAATTGTGCAATCCAGACCATAGCCTATTATGGGTCCAGATCTATATCCCTAGACTGTCAATGCACATTCCTCAACACCCTGCCGTCTATGATGGTCCAACACAACACTGACATAGTATGAGACTTCAACTACTCCTCCATCACCTGGGAAGAGTAGCCAAGTGCTAGTACAGTGGCCCAACACTTCTGGGATTCATCATTTCCATTGCCCTGGACCAGCTCATACTGATCCCCGGTAGAAGATGCAACAACCTTGACCTGTGTTGACCACTTAAATATGGGACTGTTGCTCATCCAAAGATGTCAATCCCTACATGGTGGGAATCACACAGGCTGTAATCAACATGGAACTCAACAGGTCAGTCACAACCCCCACAAAGGTAACCACCTTGCAAAACCTCCCCAAAGCTGACTTTTCAGCTATGAAAACAGGGGTGGATGTCTTCACTGCACTCCTGGCAATGGGAAATAGCTACATGACTGTGGAATCAAACATATAGATACTGTAAAAACAGGTACATGAATGCATGGTACTAGCCCGAGCCAACAGAACCCAGACACTGTCCTCCAAACACTGGGAGACAATGTGATGGTCCCCTGCCATTACTAAAGTGTACATCAGAAGAGGGACACTCTTGCAGAGAAAGGTGGTGTCTCATGACCATTGAACTCCCTTATTAGCTTCAAACACAACTATGGATCCCTCCTGGAATCCCCTACCGACATCTAGGATGGCAGACATGCAGCAGACACTGATAACAGTCACAACAGCTTTTGATAGTTACATCAACAACCTCCACAGCATTAAACACAAGTGCTGTAAGTTACTGCACAATGCTAACACTTATTCTGAGACAACAGATATTGGCTACAGTCTTGGCAACACATTCATTGCCAGCTTTACCCCTCTCTCCCCCCACAAATGAAGTGCTGACTGAATGTGTTCTCACATGCTATATCCCATTTCTATTCTAGATGTCTGTGTGTCACCAGGATGTCACCCTGCAGCAAGACCATGGGGTATGGCAGTGTGGTAACACATACACCATATCACAGGCGGGGTACAGTATGTGCATGGAAATCCCTGGTCTGTAACACAGTGATTGCATATGCCTTGCAGATTATAAGGCTGAGAGTTGTACATAGGTATATGTTGATTTACATCATCTGTTGTAGAATGGAGAATGGTACGTGTTGTGGTTTGGACACAACTCCGATTACACACTGACATTACTATTCACACACACACACACACACACACACACACACACACACACACACACACACACACACTTGCCAGTACTGAGATCCATAGGTTCATTGTATCACAGGTGTGTAGTAGGTGAATGGGCCTAAAGGCTCTACAAGGCTAGCCCAAGGGAATACCCTGACATCAGGCCACATGAAAATAGTCCTCAGGGTGACTCAGGAGTATATTCACTGGAGTGGTCGCCAGAGGTGGGTGTTGCATTCCCATACACTCATCCAGATTTCTATTGTGGGTGGCCAGTGATGTGCACTGCTTCACATGTATGTGTTTTATATTCCATAACATGGACAGTGTCTGGGTTGTGCACATGTCTCACATGCATGTTCTTTGAGGTGTGGAAGTGGGCTTGAGTTCTCTGGGGCATGTTGTGTGGGCAGATTGGTATCTTCAGAAGCAGCATTCCTGACCTCATTTGTTGAGATCTGACTATGTACTGAGGTAGTGATGGCACCTGCGTAGACAGTATGATATGGGGATTCATTGGCGTTATTGGCATCTGCCCATATAGGGCATGTGTATAAGGTACGGTATTCCCTTTGTGTGGTATGTTTGCAGACTCTACAGTTGTTGCAGGCATCCAGTGGGGAACATGATAAAAGGACCACTGTAAACATTGATTCAGCTACTGAGGAGATGGAATAGGGTGCCATGTCCTTTTACTTGTCGGATAACACACACTCAGTCAGGAGATGTAACACATCAAAGTACTTTCTGATGTCAGTGGTCAACAGGCATATAGTCCACTGCAATCACACAGTGGGTACTATCTTTAAGGAAATTTGCAGGAGAACTACCAATATAGTGGTTGCTGCCTAGCCAAGTGTGTTTGTGTATGATCCATGGGTGGAGAGTGATTTCTGAGTATTAGAAGGGTTACCTTTATTGTTCACTAATCCATACTGTCACATAGTCATTGCACATGGCACTAGACATTTAGGGCTGTGGATTGTCTACACCATCCTCTATGGTGTTTGACAACTGTTGGTCTTGTAATGTGGAAATTAGGATATATACTAGGTCCTCAATATAATAATTTAGCAAAACCCACCCCAATGGATCCTGTTATTACACAGTCACAACAACACCCTTGTACAGAGGTGGTGCTTCCACTGACCCCGGGAACTATAGACCTATTAGCCTGACCAGCCTTACCTGCAAGGTCATGGAGCAAATCATCATGGATCTTATCAACAAAGACATTAGTAACCTCCATGGCTGATGACACCCATCAGAAATCCACACACACCCAAATAAGAACACCATAATGAGGCACATGCACAAACCAGGATCATTGTAGAGCGTGAGTTTGGGATGCTCAAGTTATAGTTCTACTGTCTTGACATATCCAGTGGAGCCTTGCAGTACTCTCCAGCTACATGTAAACAAACGCTCATAGTATGTGCCATGCTACACAATATGATCCTGCAGAAACAGCTGCAGCCGGAACAGCATGGGGCAGGGCCATATAGCCCCCCACCATTGACAAGGCCAGCACAGGCACAGAAGGACTTGGAGGAGGAACATCCTGAGCCTGCCCCTGTAGGCAGAAGGAGGCATGCCCAGTATGCCCAGACCTTGGCAAACAGGCAAGGCATAGCACACACACTGACACTGTAGGGCCCCAGGGACTGATACCTCTCTCCGACTTGCACAAACAGTAAAAGTGATGCCAACCATGACACTACCTGTGATGTATATGGAGTGTACTACATGCATCTGACATAGTCAGCCCTCCAGCACCATCCTCAATACTGGCCCAGCAACAAGGTATATCACCCTCCCTATCAATTACTGAATGGAGTAGTATGTTCTCATAGTTGTATTATGATATGGATGCAAGCATGCAAAATAATTGGGTGGCTGAATGGGATAGCAGTAGACAGTTATACGGGACAGCAGGAAATTCACAACAAATACTGGTGTCAACATACTAGGCAGCACTACAGAAGGTGACAACCCCAACGCGGTACATGTGAAGGCCCAAATAACTGTGGGTGTCAATAGGTCACACACATGGATGTCAAGTGAGGGTCATATACCCACCACCAGCCTCACCCAGTAGAACAGGTGTAGATGACCATAAAGAAATGCCAGGCTAAGTCCCTAAATAATAACAATGGTGAACAACCCCCCACCAGACCTACACAGACATACTACAACAGGTCTGGTAGTTGCATTCTAGTTCTGAAGGGTAAAATGTCTGAAACTGAAATTTATGCTATTAAGATCTAACATGTGTACTCTACTGATATGCCTCCTTTCTGAACGATAAGTCATAATACAATATGAAATGGAAGCCAACAGAGTAATTGAAATACCAGTACAGTCATTGCAAATATTTAAAGTCTGTAGGTATGCACCCCCCCCCCAACAATCCTGCATAGAAATGCAGTAACAGATGGCCTGCAGCACTCTCAAATGGCCTACAGTCCTCTGGCAAAGACCCATGCCTCATCCATAGTGCCAATGTATGGAATGTCATGATGTCCCAACTAACAATCTAACACAGTAAACAGAAAACAAATGCAAGGCCATGTTGACAAATGCTAGTAGCATACCTCCCCATGTCCTACTGCAAGGACTGTGGACCAGGCCATAAACAGTACTGGGATAAATGTCCAACTATAGGGGTAGCTCTTAAATATTGCTTACATATTGTTAGGAAGAGGAGAAAATAATGGGGGGGGGTGTAGAAGCATGAATGTCATGGAGTGTGTGAAGTCTGAAACTCTAATGTCTGCCCATACTACTTCCGACTGCAAACCCATGAATGAATAGCCATAAAGCTGCTTGTAAACCACATTGTGAAGGTAAACTGACCAGATATATGAGTCCTGCCTCTGGATAACCTGGGTGTATCTGTACAGCTGAGAGGTATGGCCCCAGCATGAGGCGGTCATTCCGTGCAGTTGAAAAAAGCACAGAGGGTATCCCCAGCCAGCATACTAACCAGGTGCTGGACCATTTACACAGAACCAGCAATTGTTGTCTGTAGCTACCCCACCACAATGGCAGGTGAATGCCAGAATGTGTAGTCTATATGCCTCAGAATATTGGTCTCAGCTTCCTTCATCCTGTATTTCCCTGGTAAATAACTGTGAGCAAAGAATGATAACTTTCAGTAGCTGATGACATGATACATCACAGTGTAAAACAGTACATATTTCAGAAAATCTATGCTACAACCAAACATGTCACACAAGCAGCACAGACAACAATAGTTACAGTAACTCCCATGTGTTATGCCCATTGTGTCTCCATATTGGCAACCTATCTACAGATATCCTGCAGAAAGAGTTTGCTAGGTGTAGCTGTAGCACACAAAACCCTGAACTGGAGTCCAACCCTCCCTGGAATGGATGTACACACTTAATATATAAGGTCATACTGGGCATGCTCTTACACTTAGAGAAATGAAGCCCATGACTCACAACAAAGTGGACTACAGATATCGGTTATTCGCAGCTGTCTGTGCACACACACCAAATTGTACACCATTGATACTTCACACACACACATTGGATAGGAATGCTCACATATATTTAAGACCAACATAATATAATATGTCAAACATACACACACACAGACGGGGGAAGAGAAAGATAGACAGCAACAAAGAGAATCCCATTATGAAGCCTTTCCCACACTGTACACATCCCATTGGCCTATATTACATGATGTGCTGATGTCATTCACTGTAGAAATACATTTGGTTAGCCCCCAGCCCTATAGTCTCAGTGGTGCTTGTGATAACTGTGTAACACTACAATCCAAATAAGTATCCATGTAGCAGTTGTAATCTCAGTCCTGTCAAATGTTAAGTTGTGTGCGAGTGTGTGTGTGTGTGTGTGTGTGTGTGTGTGTGTGTGTGTGTGTGTGTGTGTGTGTGTGTGTGTGTGTGTGTGTGTGTGTTTCTAGATGAATGTGGTTGAGGCCATTCACACACACTAAACTTCCCTTACCCCTCCTTCAGCACTGCTGCTGATGTCACTCACCTTTAAAGATACCTTTGGACAGCTCTCCACTATATAAATTATGTGGTGCTTGCAATAATTGTGCAATGCTATAGTGTAACAAACTAGTTAGGTAGGAGTTCTAAACCTGGTCCTGGCAGCTGTGAAAAAGTATGTGTTTGTAAACACCTGATTTTGTGGTCCTTCACACTTACTACATTTCCCTTACCCCTCCTTTAGCACTGCTGCTGACGTCACTCACTTTCAAAGGTAGCTTTGGACAGCTTTCCAATGTATAAGCTCCGTGGAGCTTGCAATAACTGCATAATACTATAGTGTAACAAACTAGTCAGGTAGGAGTTTTAATCTTGGTCCTAGCAACTGTGAAAATGTGTGTGTTTGTGTGAGAGAGTGTGTGTGTCTTTGTAGACTCTCGATTTTGTGGTCATTCACACTTACTACACTTCCCTTACCCCTCCTTTAGCACTACTGCTGATGTCACTCACCTTCAAAGATACCTTTGGACAGCTCTCCAACATATCAGCTTTGTGGCGCTTGCAATAACTGTGTAATGCTATAGAGTAGCAAACTAGTTAGGTAGGATTTCTAATCCTGGTTCTGACTACTGTGAATGTTTGTGTGAGAGAGTGTGTGTGTCTTTATAGACACCTGATTTTGTGGTCATTCACACTTACTACACTTCCCTTACCCCTCCTTTAGCACTGTTGCTGATGTCACTCACAATATAAGTATGTTTGGAAAAAGTTCTACCTATAATCTCTGTGGTGCATGTGATTAATGCAGAATAATGTAGTAGCAATAACTACGTAGGTAGGGGTTTGAATTTCATTCCTGGAAAGTGTTTGTGTGTACATATATATGTCTGTACCTTAAAGATTTTGGCCCCATTTGCATACAGTACACTTCTCAGTGCCTGACTTTAATAGTCCTGCAGATATCATTCATCCTGTTGGAAAACCTTAACCATGTAAGGTCAGTGGTGCATGTGGTAAATGTGTAACATAATCATCTGAAAACATAGTTCGATAGAGGTTTGAACCTCACTCCTGGCAAATGGAAATATGTGTGTAGGGTGAAATCTCTCACCCACTACATCATCCAATCCCAGTATTTACAAGGGCTGGTGATGTTCCTCACCTTAGAAGTACCTTGGGACAACATCCATCCTATAAGCTCCATGGCACGTGTGATAAATGTGTAATACTGTAGTAGCAATACATAGCTAGGTAGGGGTTCGAAGCTCAGTACTGGCAAGTGTGTCTGGGTGTTGTATATGGATAGCCAGCATCCCCCACTAGATGGCCATATGGGATGTCCCCGCTGGCAAATGCCTGATACAGCTGTGAGGAATGCTAGATGTGGGAGTCGTGATAGTTTCCAGAGCTACCAGCACACACATTCATGATAATGCCCTGGGCATCGCACATGACCTGGCAGTTGATTGTGGGGGAAGCCCTTGCAGTTTCTTTAGACCCTACCCCACTCACCGGATGGTACTTTGATGTGGATGTGCATGCAGTCTATAGCACCAACTACCGCAGGTTATTCTGCTATACGGTGGAAGAGACGCATACTTCTGGTCAATGCCCCACGGCTGGTGGGGAAATATATGTGCTCATTGGTATGTGGTATCATGGCATCAAGGAACTGGTGGAGTACCCTGGATGCTGATGCCTGTGAGACCCCATGATATCCTCAGTTGGTCTTTGGAAGGTATCTGTGACTAATATTCTTAAGCCTAGACATATCTTGGTATCCAATGGGATGGGTTCCCCTCTATTAGTTCTGTGTGTCAGGTGTGGCCAGCACAGCTCAACAGTTTTCTGTAGAATGTCCCTGTCCACACTATAGTGCTCCACTATCTCCAGCTCATGTTGGCCCTGGTAGGTTACCCTGGGTCTGTACACTCTTCTCCTTTTCTTCACTTTGGGTCGGTTGTCAGCATTCTCCTCCTCACCGCCCTCAGTCTGTAGCACATATTGATGGAGTAAAGCAGCAACAGCCTCTAACATTTTTAGTTAGTTTTGCCAGTTAAAAATTCACTGTCTGTATACAGCAGTGGTATAGAGTTTGTGGGATAAACAGTCTGAAAGGTGTTTGCATAACTTATAATAGTGTGCTGGGCTGCTGCATGTGTAATTGACTGATTCTGATACATTCCACCTGCCAGCTATACTATTTATTCTTGATTGCCTTCCTACTGCTGTTTCCCCAAAAAACAGTCTGAAAGGTGTTTGCATAGTTTATTGTAGTGTGCTGGGCTGCTGCATGTGTAATTGGTTGATTCTGATACATTCCACCTACCAGCTATGCTAGTTTTCCTTGATTGCCTTCCTACTGCAGTTTCCTCTTCCCACTTCCTCCCTATTTAAGCCCCAAGGCACGCCGCACATACCCAGTGCTCAAATGTAAACAGTGCTGCCATTTCCTCCCTTTTTCTTTTAAACCTGTTTAGGCTATGTACACACTGCTCAGGCACTTCTGACACACACCCCTCCTTAACTGTGCTCAGCTTAGGGTAAACATGGATCACATAGCTCCAATGAGCTTACAGCAAGCATGACACATCCCCTTTGAAGTCATTCTGCTCTTACACTTGCACTGTTGTGCTGCTGCACCTACATAGTTAGGTACAAGCTGACACTTTGAAGAAATTTGTGATTCAGTATAACTCCTCTCATTTGCATACCCCAGTGTGTAGGTCGTTAGTTACTGCACTAAAATGGACCCTTTCCCCTTGACAACCAGTACACCCTGGTGATGTTTACATTCTGCATGCCATTGACTATAATGGCAAAATGCAGAATTAACTTAAAATTGACTTTTCTCATTTTTTTTTTATTTTCGGCACAATCCCATTTGCGACCTGCTGCCCTAAGCTTAAATGGCCGAGATCGGTCAAAAAAAAAAGTTCAATTAAAAAAAAAAAAAAAAAACTGTTTTTAATGCCAATGGCCTTATATTTGGCCATTGGCTTATGTATTAAACATAATATATGCTTTTACACGAGCTGTCATGCCTCCCTTTTGTCATTTGCAGAAATGTATTTGCTTACTAGCCGAATACATTTCTGCACTGACACTGTTCTTACACGGAGTCCGAGCAGCTTGGTGAATCACAAAATCACCTCATTTGCATGGTTTTCACCAGCAAATGAGGTGATTTGGATATTTGTCTGCTTTCCATGCTAGAACAGTGTAGGGCCACTCGTGCATGTGAAAATGGCACTTTCCTGGATCGCTCGGTGGCCATTTTCCATGCAGGAGCTCCTACACTGTACCTGCACAGAAAATGCAACTTGCTGAATCCTGGGGCATATCTTTTCTGGTGAACATAAAAGGTTTGTTTGACAAATTCAGTACTTATGGGAAAAATAGCATATTTAACAACTGTATTTATGTTGCCAATATTATTTGGAAAGGAATTATTGCAGATATTTTTTTTTCATTTATATTGGGTTCTTGATTAAACCCAGTAAAAATAGGAGTTTTGTATGCAATTAAAGAAGAAGGAGGTTTAAGGTTAATTAACCTAGTGGTATATGCAGCTTCATTACATTTACACAAAGTGTTATAGAAGATAAATGACAAAAGATGAGAGATTAGTAGTAAAATGTATAAATATAATTGTGATAAATGTTAGGATATGGTAAAAAAGTAAGAGAAAAAGTGTATAAATAAAAAAAAAATAAACTCAACAGAGGCACTAGGAACTAAGGTCGGGTGGCATGATGCCAGGGTAATCCTATGGGCTAGGCTTGTAAAGGATCCAGGGCCATTAGTCTAGTATACACCTATGAACCTATGAAATAAAATACTACAAGAAAAAATATTTTTGGGGAAAATAAAAATTGATGATATAGAAAAAGATAGAAATGCACGGTATAAGAATGTAATGATAAAACATTACAATGTAAAACCATGGGAAAATCTAACAGATGAATAAAATAAAGCTGTAAAAATAAGAAAAATTGAATAATAAGAAAGTAGAATGGCAAGAATTTTTGTGGAGACTGGTAATAGATAAATTACCAGTAAAAGGAAATATGCCATTTAAAAAGAAATGTGATAGAATATGTTTACTTTGTCAAGAAGAAGAAACTATGGAACATATGTTTTTGAAATGTAAAAGAGTAAAAAAGTTATGGGTAAAATTATGTAAAGAAGATTTTTTGGAAATATTAAAGATAAAATAAACATGAATGGGATTGAACATGGATGATATAAGAATAGAAGTAAAGAATATATTCAAGCAGATGGGATCCCAGTTTAATATCTAATCCAAAGGACAGCAGCACTCCCCTTATGCTGCACTGTCAGTAACTGAATTATGTGGTGTGGGAATAGAACCTACAGCCTCCTGCAACAAAAGTGATTGTGCTACCTGTCATTTTGATTTTACCAGTGTAATATTTAAAGTAATATTATTTCTTCATTGGTCTCTCCAGGCATACTGTATCCTCATTTTGGTTTTCAAAGGGTTGGAATGTGCCCATACCTGGTGTACTGAAAACAGTCTAAAGTTAAATAAAAAATGTGCAGTAAAGTAGCATTAATCTAAAAAGCTGCTGTCTCCTCATATGTTCTAAATGGTACTGCCATTCAGACAGAGAAGAAGCCTTGGTACTCATGTGGACAAGTTTCTGTCATTGGATCATCATGTCTGCCATAGTCAGGAAACCCTTCTATCTGGTCTAGTTAATTACCAAGGGGATATTTTCAAGAGCCAAAGAAATCACACTACTCCTGTATTCTTCCTTTATAGACCCATCATTGAATAAAATTATCCCATTTGGTATGTTTATATCTAAGCATATCACTCAACTGAAAAGGCCCCCATAAATTTCTAACCATGAAAATTAAAGGTCTTAAATCCTTGAACTATCCTGAATGATTATGATGACTATCCTTATACTTAGGAGCCAGCCAGCCACTCCAAATGGCAAATGTCTAACTTTCAAGCCATGAAAGAACCACTCTTATTTGACCTTCTATTTCTTTTCAAAACCAGTGCCTCTACAAACATCTAGACTAGATACCTGAACCTAACACAAACATGTAATTAACACTAGTTGGATGGATAAGTTCTGAAGATAGTGTAGTTCTTACTTAAGTTATAAGTTGCCAGTATATGTCAAACATTGTAGTACTCTGGTTAACTGTAAGACTAGTCTTGATGACTATAGACACACATTTTCACCAGGCTTATCATGTAAGGCCCTGCGGGTAAGCAGCAATGAATGCTTGACAGAGGTGACAACAACATCTGAGTCTGTTTGCTTAAGGATGTCTGTGTCTAGACATTTTATGATCCCTATGTTTTCTTGCCTATCATTGTTCTTGTGTTCCTATGTTACGAAAATTGTATTATCAGAAGATATAGCAAGTCAAAATATTCCATAAATTAGATCTGTAAGCTATGTATAGGGCATGAACATTTCAGAAGAATGTATAGCAAAACTTAAAACAATATAAAACATAGCTCTCAACTTTCCATCTCCAAAATGTAGAACACTGCAACTCACAATATGAACCAAATGGACAATGTATGTAGCACTTACTAAGCACTTACTAATAGCTTCAAGAAGGAAGCTGACCAAATTTTAAGAATTATTTTAACACCCAGAAAATGTATTTTTATGAATTAATATGATTCTGTATTATTTAACATAAGTATTTGTTAAAACCATTATTAACAATGAATGTGTGTCATATAGTTTAATTGTGGACCAGAGCAGAAGACAGATTTTTGAAGAATCAAAATGAGGAGCGTTCCTCCAATGAGGTGCGTGGGAGGTATGATGTAAACATGGCAGAAATGCAGTAGCATTCTTAGTCGCCAGCATTCTTAGCTTCATGTGCTATATTCAGGAATCATCAAAACAGGGGTGAAAGGGCTGTCTGCTTTTACTCAGAAGTGTTAGATTTAGAAAAATTAGGATAAATACCACATGGAAGGCTATGTGTGTGCAAGTCCATTAGTTCAACTTTGGTAAAGAATGTTTCTTGATTAGTAGAGTCTTTACACATCTATTTGTCTTTTCATATATATTTCTGGAAGAAATTTCATTAAAATATAAGCCCTCTGTTTTGTAAGTTGTTTTACTACAGTTTACTCACACACATGTATACCCACATACACAGATATAAATGCAAACACACACGAATACTCACACATACACACACACACACACACACACACACACACACACACACACACACACACACACACACACACACACAATTTTAAGATGTGTGATTTATTTCAAACTGCAAAGCCAGTATTTAGTCACTTTGTTTTAAATTTATTAAAATTGTTTTATTTTTGCAATTCAGTAGTATTAATGTCTGTAGAAAAAAAATGGCGTCTTCAAAATAAAATAAGCAGACAGAAGAATTGTTATTTAAGAAGTCTGAAAATTCATATTGTTCTGTATTTCTGGCAGTAAACTTTGCATGAGTATTCCCTGTCTTCCTGAATGTATTCTATTATTTTCAGAAAATCATGTTTTATATTAATTTTAGCAGTGCAAAGAGGCATAGGTTTTATTCAAGACTCTTCTCTCATTTCCATTTGAATTTCCTGTCCTAGCTTGTATCCAAGCTACCTTTTATGTTAGACAGAATGAAACAGAAATGACTTCTGCCATTTCCCTCTGTGTGAATGCACTCTGCAAATAATAATTGAAGTTAAAGCTTTAACACTTTTCTCCAGTGACACACACAAACATTCTTGGGAGAGCAGTAGTAACAGTTTGCATTACATTGGGGCCATACTTCACTCTGCCAGTGTAGCTGGGATTGTATTAGACTCAAAAATGACCTTATAATAACATCCCTGGAGAAACAGCAATAAGAACCCAAGCTATGTTCATATCAGGCTTGTATGTATTAACCTAGCTAGCACTATGTCAGACTCAGCATTGACTTCATACTGGGAAACTTAGAGAAGATGTTGTAACATACAGAGGCATAATCAGGTCATGTTCACTCTATCACCCACCTGGGTCCTTCTGCTCGGCAAGGAACATGATGAATTTACTAGTTGTTGTCTTCTATCAGAATCAAGGCTAAAATGTAACTGTCTACTTCATGTCTTTTTTTCCTTAGTAACATTCATCGGAGCACCATTTTAATTTTAGAAATTTCTGTTTGGTTTGAAAGAATTCCTTGGATGTCAGTCTGCAATTGAAGCAATGGCTCTTCCTTTTATTACTAGCATTACAAATGACTACCAGTATTGCAAACACAGCTATACAGTTTTAATAATCAAACTCGGATGATGCATGGCTCCAAATGATTTTGTGTTAACCTTTGGTTATGGTGGATTAGATCAGTTGACTAAGGCTATGAATTGCTAACATGGTTTGCTCAAATTACACATAATTTCATTGCAAGTTACTAGTCGTGCAAGAATTTAACTTCATTTCCTAACTGCCAAAGCAATGTCTATCTGGTTTGGTGACTTAGTCAAGGTTACAGAAGAGGGAAATGAAGAAAGAGAGAATTATACCATGTACTTAAGGAAGAAGTATGTTCGCAGCTCAGAGATATAATATTTTCTGCTAACTGCCAGACATGGAATATATGTGACTGTAAACAAATCTCTTAAAAAGACAGTGTGCCAAGTCACCTGTGAAAAGAGACAGTTCCGGGCACTGGACTTAACCTCGTTAACAAATATATAAAATGATATAAATGATACGTATTGATACATTTTCTCTATATACATGTGCATGTTGGAATCCATTCAGAATAGAAACTTTTGCATTTTTACTATCTCTGTAGAGAGTTCATAGTCTTTGTGCTAGAGAGTTCCTGTCAGAAAGGGAAGATGGACTGTATTTTCAATACATCCCATTTAATTTTCTCCTCTCTACAATGGAAAATATTTGGCGGTGGTGGTGCTGTGGTAGCGTTGTCACCTCACAGTAAGACATTGTCCTGTTCGATTCTCAGCTAAACCGTCTTCTGTGTGGAGACATGCGTGAATGGGTGTACCTTCATTGAAGGTTGTGCATCAGGGCCAGCAACTCGGCATGTAAAAATCGACTGCCAATCATTAGCGGACCGGTGTTCCGCTGTGGCGACCCCTAACCGGGAAAAGCCGAAAGACACAACAACGATGGAAAATTTTGCTTGGAAGATACGAAAACAGCACTTTACATAACAGAGAATATGCATACAATGAATTCTCTGTCATCTTTAATATGTCTCAAGTGCAATGAGGAAGCAGGTGGATCACAGGAATATACGTTCTGTGAATTTCTCTGTGCCCATAAATATTTTTAGAAGTTGTGTATTATGTGATATGGTGCAGGCAGGTTTGTATTGAATTATCATTAGCTGTGCTAAGCTTCTCTCTTGAGCAAGTTAGACATGGTACATGTTAGGTAGTAGTATGCAAGGAAGATTTAGGAAAGTCCTTCAGAATAGTTACTAGATGCAAAATACTGTAATGCTCATTACCATTTCTGAATGCTACAGATAATCTTCCAAGTAGAATTAAAAGTCTCTTGTTATCATCCTGTAGAAACTCATTTATATAGCTTTTTTTATACAGCTTTTTTTACTGGTATAGTTTATATTTGGATATTAGAAGCTTAAGTTTTTGTTTTGTTGGCTCCCATTTTCACTAAACCTGTTTCAGGGCTCCACAAAATTATAGTGCTCAGGAAGCGATACTCTGTGTAAGTTAAAATCTACATTATAAAGTGCTGAATGATATTTACAGTAAACTGGTGAAACTGCTGCATTGTTTCAATATTGTCTGATAATAGCATATTCTAACTAGTTACACTGACTGCTGATAAATAAGTTTGGTTGTAGAGTCCCAATGTATTTGTTTTTGCTGACTTTTAATGAGCTATATTAATTTGCTATGCTTTCTGTACACTATGTATGATGTCTAGGCTCATTTTGATGTCCTTATTTTGTTGCTTTTAGTCTTATATTCCTTCCTTTTGTCTTCTTTGCAACTTTTAGTGCCACTGAGCACCTGGTCACCTTGGGACTCCCCCACCCCTCTACTTGTGTGAGAGAGGACTCCTCTCACTCCAGCTAGAAATAAAGGAAACACATACCAATAATCAACAATAAATAAAGATTGCACCCCAGCTTTTACTCTGGGAATTCTGCTATTGCCACTTATGAGCAGTTTAGGTGACTGCTTTTGTGACTACTGCTATGCCTTGTTAAAATCTGTTACAATCATCTAGAGCACATACCCTAGAGGTGACAGCTGCAAGCCTTATTCCTCTTAGCCCCCCACCCTTTTCATTGGTTTCACTGGTGATACATTTTGCTTAACTTATCTGTTTTGTTATGCTAAGATATTGAGCCCCTCAGTCCCTACCCCTCAATAATTATTCTTCACTAATTAAACAGCAAATGAAAATGCAAAGTATCAAGCTACTTTCATCTTTTGCTTCATAGTGTGCAGCAAACAAAGAGTAAAGGGGAATACAAATGTAAAACAAGAATAAAAGCCACCATTGCAAACTTGTAAGTCTCATGCAACATCTACCTGTGGTGTTCTCTTACTGATTGTTTATTCTTAAGAGAAACCTTCCAATCCTCGAACAGGGTGGAAGCCCACTCTATTTGCCCTCACTGGGCTTGGGCTCACTCCACTCCCCTACCCCACCCCCATTCCCACCCATCACCACTTTCCTTAAATTTATATTTCACTAGACACAACCTCTTGACAGTTCATACAATCAAAACACTCCACTTAATAAACTCTAACTCAAAATTATTTTTCTAAACCCATCCCACTTCAATTACTGCTACAAACAACAGATACATACCAAATTTAACTTAACTAAAATGCCTAATAACAAATATCCTACAATGACAAAGGCTAAAATCATCCAACCTTCAATCAAATTCATAAACCAGATGTACTTAATGGCAACCACTCTGCTACTTTTAGCATTAGCAGCTTATATCACTTTTTACCATTTCAACATAAAAATCCTTTCTCTTCCCACCCCACCTGGAATAGCTACCCCCTAACACCCAAAGCAGTTAACATCGACATAAGTAGCTCTATTTTCAACATCACAATTCTGCACCATGTGCAGTTTTTCCCTTCTCCCTCACCCAAACATGCCTAGCATCTCTCGGAAATATCATAAACACATAGTCAAATTATAGAAAACTCTAGTCAACTTAGCATCCAAGGTAACTCTCAGTGGCAGCATACACCCAAACTCTGGTCCATCCTATAAATCTTATAATTCAATCTCACAAAATGGCATACAAACTCAGGTCTACTCAATCTACAATCCTTCCTCTTAGGGAAAAATCTGATATTCTACTAGTAAATATTAATATACGAAGTGTCAACAACAAAATTCACGAGCTGCATGCTAACTTCTCCCTGCACTGCCCGGATATTGTGCTTCTCACCAAAACCTGGCTAAAATCTACCACCCCCAGCAATGAAAATTACCACCAGGATATAATATCATACATACAGATAGAACTAGTAAAAGAAGGTTACGTGACTCTACTCTTTAAAAGCCACCTCTCCATAGAAACTTCAGATGAAAAAAATACTAAACGTTAACAATTCTGAAGTAGTATTTGTTAAACTAAACATTAATCCCAAGAAAAATATATACATAATAGGTATCTACATATATGCCAGCAGGGGATAATATCCAAAGATTAGAAAATATACTATACTGGAGCAGTAAAACAGTACCTCAGGAAACAATTATTATGGGTGACTTCAATGTCGACTGGTTAGACTGCAACTCCACAAACCCCAAAAATTTCATCAACCTGCATGGCTTCACACAACACATCCAGTCACCCACTAGGATTAATAAGCCATCCAACAAACACTCCTCTCTAGACTGGATATTAACAAATAGGCCAGCCCTCTACTCCTTCTGTGGCTGTCTACCAGACACTCTCAATGACCACGCCTCTACCTATTTTCTTAGGAAATGAGCTAACCCATTTAAAAAAGCTACATTTAAACTGATAAACAAAAAACACCCGAACCCCAACTACATTGTAGGTATACTTAAACATTGTAACTGAACACCACTGAATCTTCTACCCCTACAGGATGCAATTGATTACTTCAACTCTACCTTCCTGTTTATAGTAAACTCTCAAGTTCATAGCCGAAAAATGTGCGTGAAATCAAACTATGCCCCGTGGCTAACAAAAGAATCACAATCATTACTTAAATCAAGAGACAAGGCTTGGGCAACCTGTAACAAAACAAAGTCCCAACTCACTCTACCAACCTACAGAGAACTTAGAAATAAACCAAAGCAGCAAATTAAGTAAGACAAAATAAATTACTACTCAGAAATCCAGTTAAAATGCTGTAACAACCTACAGAAATTCTGTATTGCTATAAACCATATACTTCTTTCAGGCAAAGTTAGTACAACCCTTCCTACCACTACTTATAATTCAGACAACATTGCTACTCAATTTAATAAATACTTTACTAAAACTATTATAGCTCTGTCCAAGAATCAAATCCCCTCTCCTATCAGAACTAACACTGCCACCTCCAATACTAAAATCACCTTCTGCCTGCAACCTGCAGCTACAGAGATGATCAAAAAACTGCTTAAAAACTAAAACCCACCACTTTAGCTGCAGACAATTTAACTGCCAATTTCCTCACCCTAACAGCAAATGATATACCCTATCCTATACCAATTCTTATCCATAGATCCATAGCAGAACAACAAGTCCCTCCCATTTGGAAAACATCTTACATAATACTCCTACACAAAGGTGGCTCATCAACAGATCTTTTCAACTACCGCCCGATCGCAATATTATCACCGCTGTCTAAAATACTTGAGAGGGTCATTCACATGCAAGTTACTAATTACCTACATACTAACAAATGTCTAACCAACACTCAGCATGGCTTTCAATCTTACCATAGTACATCAACCACTCTAATGCCATTTACTAATGCTGTCAACTATCACAGGAGCAATGGTAATTATGTATCCTCTATCTTCCTGGACCTATCAAAAGCATTTGATATGGTTTATCATAGTAAACTACTAAAAGTTCTCGCCAAACTAAATTTCTGGCAATCTACCCTTGTCTGGTTCCAGGATTACCTTACTGGACACCAGCAATCAGTTTCTTGGCAACAGACTTTATCACTCCTTCAACCAGTGACTATCAATATCCCTCAAGGCTCTGGCTTAGGGCCACTACTATTTTCAGTATTTACAAATAACCTCCACACCTCAACACCATAAGCATCCCTCATTCAATACCCAGGTGATTCAACAGTGATATATGCTACTTCCTCTATTCAAGAACTTCAAAACCTAACACAACAATCCTTTCCACCAGTTGAGACCTGGCTTACAAACTCTCAATTAATTGTAAATCCCCCAAAAAAACAAACATGATTGTCCAACCCACTAAATCAGTCCCGCCCACTAACACTTTCAACATTGTATCACAAAATAAAACCATCATCTCCCCATCACCACACACCAAACTTTTAGGAGTCAAAACTGATTGCAACTTAAAATTTGATCTTTATATTTCCCAAACAGTAAAAAAAGTACACAAAAAACTCAGAACATTTATTAGGAGCAAACACTACTTCACTAAAAATACTAAAACTATAATTTCTCAATCTCACTTAATCTCCACACTGCTGTATGCAGCTCCCATACTCTCAAATCTAAAAAAATCTTAGCTGGCAAAACTTGGATCTTGTTATAATAAAATTGCCAGATATGCTACAAACCTACCAGCTAGAGCTCACCATTGTATAGCATTCAAGCAACTCAATTGGCTAGAGCTCCCCCATCTCCTTCACTATATCCAGTTAATCATGGCCCATAAAATACTCTATGAACCTGAATAAACACCTGCCCTACAAGTATTTCTTCAACCGTATGCCACTGACAGAACCCATGGTTCACTAACAAACATCACATAAAAATCGATATAACCAAAAACCAAGCTGGAGATACCCTCTTCTCAAATTATATAGGTAAAATCTGGAATGCACTACCAGAAAACATTACAATGGTTATATCACTAGCCCAGTTTAAAACAATACTAAAAACTTATTCAATAAATTGCTGTGTTCTTGCTCTGCACCAGAATAACCTCTTCCTCTGACTATGTTACTAGTTTGTTTCACTTTCTGACAAATCTATCCCCTCTGTCTGTTCTGTTGATTATGTCTCTCTGCAAACTAACATTACATAGTACTATAACATTGTAGAGTTGATGGCATATTAAGAGTTAATTCAATTTCTTAGTAAAGTGTGTTCAGAATTTGTGCAATTGTCATACTGGTCTCTCTATTTTCTTATACAGAAAGGTTTAATGATACAGTGTTTCACTACTTATTATTAATCTTCTGATTCTGTTGATTAGATTAGGAATTGCTGTGCATGGTCAGCCTTAGGCATAGGCCAACTAGGCAGCCGCCTAGGGCGCCGGTCTAGCAGGGGCACTTTTCCAGTATTTATTTGGTGTAGGTAGATCAGGATGGGGGTACCAGGTAATGAGTTGGGGGGTGCCGTGGAGCCCTTTTGCCTAGGGCACCAGTTGACCTAGGGCCGCTCCTGTTGCTGTGTATTAGCTAAACTGTGATAGTCTTTAACTAGTCTGTATGTATACCTGCTTGTCCAAACTGTATATAGATAGTGCTTTCACTTCTGTGCCCTGTATAGTCTACTTATATATTATATTGCTGTATGTTTCCAGGTGGAGCTTTTCTCCCATATCTCTGCTGAAAAAGGACACGTGTCGAGTCAGACTTTCCCGGTAAACAAATTTAAAATAAAAAATAAATAATAAAATATAAACTAAGTAATAAAATATAATTGTGTCCACTTACTAATAATCTAAGTTTCTAGACCAACGAAATTTAAATTTAGTTAGTTCATCAATTAACCTTAATCCTCCATTTTCTTTTCCACCCCACCTTTTCCTGGCATAGGTTAGTGCATAGTGTACAGTGTTTATCTGTACTGGAGTTTCTTTCATCATAACTGTTTTTTTTACACAGCTAAGAACAATGTTGATAATAATAGATTGAATCAAAGTGATGGAAACTTTAAAATCAGTTAAGACATAATGTATTTCTTCTAATCCTTTTTGTTAATACCTTGAATAGACAAGCTTAACCTGTTCAGTGCATTTACTTCTGTATGCATGCACTCTGCAAATAAAAGATTGATCTTAAAACTTTTACACTTCTCTCTACATCTTATGATTATTTACCAATGTGTGTTGGTCAATTAGTATACTGATGAGGAATTTTTGGTTTAAAGACAGGTATGAACATAATGAGAAAGTCTTAATTATGGGCTCATTACAATGTCTCTGAATCGAACAATAGTGATGCCAGAATCCACATCCACAAAAATGTGTAGACAATAACACACACTCATACCCAAGTCGTTGCTGAACTTAATTGCTTAACCAGTAGCAAATAACTCCCATGGAGTGAATGAGTGACTGCTGTGTATTTATGATGATCGTGTCTTCATCCTTGAGTAAAATCTTATTTGCACAAATGATTTACTGAGTCATTTGGTATAGAATCAGGAGCAATGGTCATTTCTGCTAGCAAACACATTCCCGCAAGACCCAACTACATTCTGAAGCCCCCATGATGAGTAAATGTCCATATTAGAGTGGCCACTGAATTGGAAAGTCTTATGGGAACCTTCCAAGCTTAAGGTTCCATATCATGCTTAGCCTTTGTGAATCCATGGCAAGATAAGAATGAATATATTTGATAAGCCTATCTTTTAGATTGTCCGATAAGTACTAAGAAAACAAGAAATTTTAATTTGATTTCTATCAGATTTTGAATGGCACAAGGTATTGTGAAATGTATAAGGTATGTAAAACTGAGCATTATTCAAAATATTGTTAAAATAGACAAGACAGAATGAATGGAGTGAAAACTGTTATGTACAGAGCTATGCTTTATTATTACTGAAGTTAGTAAAATAAATAGGGATGGCTGTTTTTTGCGATTGAATTGACTTACCTGCTTGCTTATGCATGTTTGAATTTTTCATAAGAATTTCTCAAGATTTACTATAGTGAGGACTCCGCGGTTCATCTATGACTTGAGTAATGTCTTGACCAAATCACTTAGAGCCATACTTTACACCATTGAGTGGCTAGCCCTGCCACAGCATGCAGTCTGTGACCTGTGTAAAGTATGGCTCCAGGTGATTCGGTCAAGACATTACTCAAGTCAGAGGGGAACTGCTGAGTCCTTACTGTGGGACAGATGAAGAAATGAGCACTTAAAAGCAGAAGCCAAAGTAGTTCCAATTGCAGAAAAGATCAAAGAGAACAGATTACACTGGTTTGGGCACATGTACAGAAAAGCAGAATACAATCTGGTGAAGAAGATTTGGGACAGATAGGAAGAAGGTAAGAGGAAATGAGGGCATCCAGTGAAGTGGTGGATGGGTTGTGTGAGAGAAAATCTGTGACAGTCAGGCACGAGTGTTGAAGAAGGCCGGAGTGTGACACTGAACTGAAAGAGATGGTGACAGTCAATACAACACCCCCACCCTATGCAGAAAAACAGGAAAATGGGGGTTGATTATGATGATGATGATGACGAAGATGATGATTGAGTAATGTCTTGATGATGTTATCGCTCAATAAAAACAAGTATTTCCAAATTCATTCAAATGCAGAAAAAAATATTACAGGAGGTAAGGCCTTAGCAGCATCCCATGTGAGTAGCAAGCCCCAGTCTCACCAGCCAAACTTATATGTACCAATTCCACAGTTGTATAAACATGAAGAAAGGATAATCACGTCCACCACTTAATTGGAAACTGTGCCCTGCAGTTGTTTCCTAGGGAAAATATTTATTGGGGAGTTCATCTTTACTGTATTAAACTGGACATTGTGACACCTCTTCCAGTTTAATCTTGACATGAGTATGAAGGCAAACTCACTTGCTCATTTGCTTTTCTTTTAATTCATAATTTGATAATGGTTTATTAAGTATTTACACTAGAATCTTTTAATAAAATAATTGTCCAAACATTAAACACGTCCATATTTTCTTTATGCAATAAACACAATCTTTAAATGGATCCTAAAATAAAATGACTGACAAAATGTAACAATATGAATTACATGCTGTTCACACTGTTGAAAACAGAAATTAATTAGCAGCAGTTATTCACTGATTGTATTATTACTGCTGGTTATTTGTTGAAAAACCTTCATCTACATTGAAATATTTGCAGATTATTTCTTCTCAATATACCCCAAACATTCAACAATATAGTAACTAATTAACGTGTGCTTACTGTTCCTGTAGTCAAAGGCTGCTGAAGTAAATGTATTTTGGCAGAAAAATCATTCTGTTATCTAAATGAAATACAGCCTTGTCTTGCTCCCTTTAAGTCTTTAAGTTATTTTGACAATGCTCACAGATTACAGACAAACTTAAACAAAAGCTATAATTTCTTCAACTGAATACAAGCACCATTGCTTCCTGCATTCCTTCACTAGTATCCTTGCCATGCTAAGGTTTACCTCTTTGGTATTTAATACTGCGCTGTATACAATAATAAATTATTTTTTCCACTCCACTTTCAAACTAGCCATCAGCTGTTCTTTACACACTTAGGATTAACTTTTCTAGGACTGTATCTTTTGAGCAAGACGCTCTTATCCTTTACAGCAATAGAAAGGGTTTCCTTCAGGATATATCCCTGCCATATGAAGCCTGATTCCCTGCTGCTTTCTTGCTCCTAACTCTCCATAACTGCTCTTTGCAATTATATTTCCTCTACAGAGTATAGCGGCTTTATATATAAATAACATATATATACTTCATAGCATCTCTGTTTTATACTGCTCTCTCTCGCTCCTTCTTGTGCATTCTTTCTCACTGTTACTTCAACTATTTCCAGATTTTCACTTTTTGTCTATTCTTTTAATTGTTTTCTCACTTTTGTCATGTTTCTTACTTTGTTGCCTTCCTATACAAGAATGTGTACTACCTTGCTGTTCAACAAACTCATTCCTTTGTAACGCACAAGAAGGTGGCATGAATTTGTATCTTCTGCCGTAGCTGTTCTTTTCCTTCATATCGTTCTCTATACCATGTTTCATCCAATAAAAAACATCCTAGTCTTCTAGCAATCTATTCTTTATAATTCTCTATAATTCTTATGTTTTTTTTCTGTTTGTTCAGCCTATAACTTCATCTTTTTATTTTTCTCTTACTTTCCTCCTTTTATCCTCAAAACTGTATCTGAATGGTGAGGTAAACACTGATTTATAATAAATATGATTAGGAATAATTAACAGTCTATATTATAGCAATAGTGCCTGTTAATTATGCATGTTATGCAGGGGTTAACTTGTTACTGGCTAGGTTCATCCATGAGATCAAAAGTGTGTGTGAGTAGGCACAATGTACCTGTATAAATCCCACCCATGGCAGTTGGTTTATAAAGAGTTATGAATGGGTTTTCACATCCCCACCCATGGCAGTTGGTTTATAAAGAGTTATGAATGGGTTTTCACATCCCCACCCATGGCAGTTGGTTTATGAAGAGTTATGAATGGGTTTTCACATCCCCACCCATGGCAGTTTGTTTAGAAAGAGTTACGAATGGATTTTCACATCCCCGCCCATGGCAGTTGGTTTATAAAGAGTTATGAATGAGTTTTCAAATCCCCACCCATGGCAGTTGATTTATAAAGAGTTATGAATGGGTTTTCACATCTCCACCCATGGCAGTTGGTTTATAAAGAGTTATGAATGGGTTTTCACATCCCCACCCATGGCAGTTGGTTTATAATGAGTTATGAATGGGTTTTCACATCTCCACCCATGGCAGTTGATTTATAAAGAGTTATGGTTGGGTTTTCATATCCCCACCCATGGCAGCTGGTTTATAAAGAGTTATGAATGGGTTTTCACATCCCCACTCATGGCAGTTGGTTTATAAAGAGTTATGAATGGGTTTTCACATCCCCACCCATGGCAGTTGGTTTATAAAGAGTTATGAATGGGTTTTCACATTCCCACCCATGGCAGTTGGGGTATAAATGGGTTTTCACATCCCCACCCAGGGCAGTTGGTTTATAAAGAGTTATGAATGGGTTTTTGCATCTGTAGATTCACCCTCCTTTCCCTCACTAAGAGGACCACTAAGCATTTCTGTCCAAGGCCCACTAGTTCCAAGGCCGTCTGTTTCCTTTTCCCAGAAAGGTCTGACTTACTCACTCATCCTGGTTTATAATGCCATCAATCACAACAGTTGTCCACAACATTTAACACACATTACAAATTAAACCAGTTGTAACGCCTTCACAAGCAAGCTAAAATATCAGCCATTGGACTTGAAACTGCACATATTCTTCATCCTGCTTCAATTTCAAAACTTTATATCCTCACACCTTCACTTTGTAACACAACCTGTCATCTTTCACCCCATTCTTTCCCCATCTCTGTATACCTGTCCATGTTTACCTACACTTTCCAGCACACCTTCAGCATACACCATTAGCCATTAGTGTGTCCTCCTCTCTCGTCCCCCACACATAGTATTATCCCTGGTCACTCATTCTTCTCCTTCTGTTCTCATTCCTTCTACTCATCCATCCATCTTTTCAGTCTTTTTTCTCACAAGATGCTTTCAACAACCCCTCCTGATCTACAGTCCCTCTCCTCCACTTCCTATTGCATTTATCGATTCCATATATACAAAGCCTTTGCATTATTCAGTATTACTTTAAAATAATTATTTAAGGTTTTGTTACTAACGGCTACCTAGATTTTTGTTCATTAATATACTACATTCAGACATGTCCTGTTTGTCTTAAATATGGGTATTTTCATGTCTATACTGTTTCCAGTATATGAGGAGCTATTCTCCCCAGGCCTCCTACATATAGATAACGTTGAAAAATTATAAATAACACAGCCATAAACACGCAGATGCATACATTTTATAGTCTAGCAGCTCTTAGTTTAAGTGCAATATTGTATGATACAGCTTCATTTATTCCTGGAATTCTGCATGAAGTTATTACACACTTTATAGTATACTTTAGTAATTAAATCCAATGTGTAGTCCCCCTTGTGAAACATGGATTTAAGTATATCAAGTTTTTTTATTAATATTTTCTTGTTGGCAATCATTCTTGCCAATCTCACTGTTTGTCCTTTAATAAGACTTGTTTTTACCGAGGTGGATGAAAACTATGAAACATTAAAATGGGAAAGAAAGCAAAAAAGGCAGGCAATGAAGGACATGCCAAAAAACACATTGCATGATCCAGCTTCCAAGTCCTTAATATAGCAGTTAAGTGCTTTTGTCATTAGAGTACATTTTGGGCAGCATTCATAATAGCTTGTGCAAATGTGATAAGTGGTATACTTGATGCTTACGAATAAGCATAGCAAAGGCAAGATTCATAGAGGACATTCGTGCCAATGCAAAAGGCCGTAAAAATAATGAATTGCAAATGAGAAATGTTGCACAGCACAGTATGCTAATGAAGTGGTTTTGCAATTCATAGTCTGACATCCCTGCAGTATGTACATCCCTTGTTAAATGCAATGCTTTGCCTTTGATACTGGAGTTCCAATACGCAAGTATGCAGAAGCACTTTCCTGATGAATTTCCAAATTAATTATTCCCCCATTCATAACCATGTCATTAGTTTGTATTAAGTAAATACAAGCAGTGAAATGATGCAATAAATTATTTTGCCCAGTGATCACTTCAGTAGTCTGACCATGCATGCAGAAGCACTTTTCTGGCACACAAATGCATTATTTCCCCCACCAATCCTTTCAGTACCATTTCCTACAAGCACTAAACTGAAACATTCACCCAAGCAACCCCTTCATTAACATGTCCTAGTATGCACAAGCACTGACATGAAATATTCACCTAAGTGACCCCTTCAATAATATGTCAAGTTATGCACAAACATTGAGATGAAGCATTAACCCATGAAATCCTTTTATTAATATGTCCAGGAATGTACAAGCATTAAAATGAAACATTTACTCAAGTGATTCTTTCAATAGAAATGTCCAAGTATGCAGAAGCACAACATAATCTCCTTTCAGGTCTTCATATTTTCATTGAAAACTGCTGCATAATAGCATACGTTCAGGCTATTTGCACAGTTTATATCCAGATGAGCTCATTATAGATTCATGTCTATAAATTCATAATCATACATGTAAAGCCCCTTAACAGTGTAGAAGCTGTCCCCCAATCACACGTGTTTATCATGTAAAAGTCCTTTGAATTCCACGGGCATCCTAAAAGTCCAGGATTTGCATAACCATGTAGTTCTTCTCTTTGCAAATCACCACTGTGAATATGTGAAATCCTAGACTATGAATACTGTCCTGAGTTTTTCAGAACTAAATTTTTGACACATAGACACTCTAAATTTAAACTCAATAAGATCACATTATCCAGAACCAGTACTCCCAAACAATTAGATCTATCTAGTTGCAATATTTAAAAAAAATGCAACAATTAATTAATTAAAAAACATTGTAACTAAAACCTAATATAATGTATACAGATAGAATTGCAAAATTATAAATAACACTGTTAGTAAACACATAGTTGCATAAACCTAA
This sequence comes from Protopterus annectens, assembly GCF_019279795.1. Lineage (NCBI taxonomy): Eukaryota > Metazoa > Chordata > Ceratodontiformes > Protopteridae > Protopterus > Protopterus annectens. The sequence goes on along the minus strand of NC_056727.1, from coordinate 21,132,528 downwards.
TACTTTAGCAGCTCTTAGTTTAAGCATAATATTCTATACACATTTTCATTTATTGTTGGAATTCTGCAAGTTTTAAGCTTTAACTGACATAACAGCTCTCTATATTCAATAGTTTCCTTCCAGTACCCTTCCTCCCTCTTAGATTCTTGCCAACTTTCCCCAAAGCTAAACATAACACCTATTTATAAAGTGCATTTTTAGGTTATGTTTTTCATATCATCTCCCTCTCCCTCTCTCTCTCTCTTTCTAGATATATATATATATATATATATATATATATATATATATATATATATATATAAATTGCTTAATGAATTTGCAGAATGTCCTTTCTGTTTTGTCTATATGATGGGCTATACAGACTTAACACTGAGCAGCATATATTACACCCTTCAGTATTGTGGTTATCTTCAATTACATATTGACAACACAAAGTCACCCAAAGCTTAAAAGTAACAATGCTGTTCATACTTGGAACAGCTGATTTATTTCTATTTTATGGTTACATTGGTTCATAGTGGTATACTAGGCTAATGATCACTAGGGCCTTTATAAGCCTAGCAGTGCAATGCAAATGTAACCCACAAGTTTCATGTTTTAGACATTTATATAGGGAGTGATTTTTAGTTGTGACATTATTTACTAGCTTCCACTGTCCATCAGACATAGGTGCCAGACTAGGGGTGAATTTTCGATTTCCCATCCACTGGTCCAAGATATCCTTAAATACGGTTTAGAAGGAACTTTGCCTCATATGACTGGGGTTTTCTCAGACAAGTTCTTTAAACTCATACCTCTGCTTTATGTTATAAGAGAAGTTCCAATTTTATTGTATAACATGGGATCTGCTGTACATAGGTCCAGGTTTTTTCTAATAATGGATACAAATGAAGCAGTATCAGTGCTGTAAATTAAAGTTAATCCACGCTAGAATTTATCATCATTAACCTTTTTATGTTTAATATCAGCATATTTCTTGCTTAATAAAGAACTGTAAGTACCATTTATGCATTTACTCAAAATTTCCTGATCTTCTTCTTTCGGCTTTTCCCAGTTAGGGGTGGCCACAGTGGATCACCTGTCTGCTCATGATTGGCAGTGGAGTTTTACAGTGTCGAGTTGCCAGCCTGGCATCCAACCTTCCACAGAAGGCACACACATGCACACACTCACAGCTAGGGCCAATTTAGAGTGCCCAATTCACCTACAGCATGTCTTGGGATGTGGGAGGAAACCGGAGCACCCAGAGAAAACCCACGCAACCACAGGGAGGACATGCAGACTCCACACAGAAGGAACCCTAGCCTAGGATCGAACCAGAGAACCTCTTGCTGTAAGGCAACAATGCTAACTGCCGCACCACAGTGGCCGCCCACTCAAAATTTCCTGATACACTTCATTAATTTAATCAAACGGATATGCACTCTTTTAAAACATGGATTTATGTGGGTCCCTATTATTTCATTGAAAGGCCACTTTGTTGAGCGGGTTTGTCGAACCATTCTGACTGAGATTGGGTTATGGTAGGGATGAGGAAATTTACCCTTTCTCCACTGTAGTGTGAGCTGATAGTTGAAATATATAGTTAGTGGGGGGTGTGGGGAGCCCAGCTCCCCAGAAACAACATTTTCGTTGAAATGCCATTTGACAATGTGCCCATTCAATGAAATAATAAAGGCCTATTTATGTACATCATGTCCTTTTATTAGTGTTTCCTTTTTAGTCATAATTCTTGCTATCCTTACTCTCTGGCCTTTTATAACCCTGTTTTTGTTGTTGTTGTTTTTGTTTTGAGTGAGGTGGATGACAATTTAAGTGCAAAAACAGAGAAGATGTACATGCAGTCTATACATAAAAGGCACCCCAGTGCTCTGCTGCATAAGAACAAGAAACATTCTCACATTATTCAAATTAAAAACACATCACAAACAATTCTGAATATCCTTATGTCATTTCCTGTATGCGTATCAAACAAATAGTGCATGTTAACTCACCATGACATACTTAGTTTAAATTTAAAAATGACGTTGCATATTAATCAGCTGTACAGCAGGTAGTCAGTCTGCCAGATTGTTTTCTACTAATGACAGCTACTTATTATATATGTAGAACATCTCTCCATTAGAACTTGTTTATTTGCATCAACATGTCAAATCAATAACTATCTGTTTCACCCACGTAAGATAATAAGTCTTCTGATGACACAGCAATATGATTTACTGGGAGTTCATTGATGTTAATTGGTTTCTTCTACTGACACCCACAAAACCCCAGTGCATACTGCTGACTGAAAACATATGCTAACATTCTTCGGAGAACAGCTCATTGTGGATGGGGTGCAAGATGGTTTCATAACCCACAATCTGTGTTGTGGTTGAAGCACTAGAGATTAGGAGGCCTTCATGCTTATTTGTACGTTACTATTATTGGTACTTTGTTAGTACAGAGTATGTTCACTTGCAGTGAAGAGGGTTACTTCACCACATTAAAGTCAAATTAATTGAACTGTCTTCATTGAAGCTACTTCATTCAGCAAATAAGCTGTATTATTCTGTAATACTGTATTCAGCAAATAAGCTGTTACCCCAACTGTGCTTTGACAATTTAATTGCTGCTGAAACAAAAAAGGTCACTAAATAATGAAGGCAAGTACATGCTCATTTATTATAAAAGAAATAAAGTACTCTCTATAGTTATGTTAACGTTTAATTGACTTAGCTCCTGTGGACAACGTACAATATACATCAATAACCAAAGGATGGTAACTTAAAGCATGCTCCTAAACTGTGTTCATACATTATTATTTCATCAGGACTGCAGGAAGTAATTGAATGTATAAGCACTCATATGATAATGCTGATTACAAGCTAGTTTTAGTGCAACTGATTCCACATAATTAACAGACCAGCAAGATGAAGCTTTTCCTCCCAGAGCCTCCACTGGTAAAAGATTAAATTAACCAGTTGGACTTTCCCAGTAAACAAATGCTAATAAATGAATAACAAAATAAATGTAAATGGAAGTGAAACATCACTGCAGTCTGTGCATTTACTCTGTGCACAAGAAACAGGTTGCTCTTTCTCAATCTGTTTCTAAACCAGAATTTTGAAGCCCTTGTTTTTGTTCAAGTTTGTAGACAATTCTAGAATGTACTGTGAGCTGACCCAGTGATGCTTTGTACTCCTTTTGCTAATAATAATGCTACATAAATTAGATAAGAGAAGACCAATAGAAGGGTAGCATGGCTAGAAAGCTACAGAATGGAGAATCCTCCTATGTACCCACTGCAGGTTGCAGTCAAGGACCGGCTATGATAAAAGACTTGCTTTGCATTTAATTACATTCACTGTGTAATGAGTTAGTCTCAGATTGAAATTCAAAGTTCTGTGAAAAGAAAGAGCAAATTTATTGACTAATTAACATCTGGCTCAGTTACTTTGAAGAAGACTTTATATTCTATATAGTCATTTAACACATTACTTACATCATTAATAAAGAGTGACCAAACCATGCCAATCATAGGTAAATCCTCATATACCCACTCATTAGTCATTGCTTAAATTCATTTTAAATGCATTAAACAGTGAGGAAAACAGGATGGGTCTTTTACTTGCAAGGGCCCATGACTAAACACAAGAAGTGAGTGAAAGACTGAGATAAAAAAATGAAGCAGATTTAAATATAAGTAGAATGTCATTCATTGTAAACTGTTCATGTTGTCCCCAACCAAGATAACCTACAGGATTTACAACAGGGAGTGCGCCCATAGTCTTTGACACTGACATATACATAAAACAGAGCATTACATCCTGAGCTTAGAAGCCCACTAGAGGTACACTGGTGCATATATTGAACATAATGTAACTATGGCACTGTCAGCTGGTCACTGTAGGTGCTCTGAGCAGCTGCAGTGTTTTGTGTGTGTATATGTGCATATATAATTTCTTATGTGCATTAAAACTGTTATTGAGGCAGCACACGAAGCTACTACAGATGTGGTACTCCAAGAATGACATCATTTGATGTCAGAAGACTAGCAAATTCATCTCCTAGACAGTGTGATGGATGTATTTAACCAACTTGTACCTTAGCACATAACACATACTGCATACTGATAATAAACTAAAATCTTTTGTGATGGAGGCCATGTGGATTATCAGTATGAATCTTATTTTGTGACTGAGTGCAGACCAGTTTAATTCAAATGTTCAACAAAACAAATTGAAAAAACAGAATCATAGGATTAAAGAAGGCTGATAGTAAAGCTCTACTAATACTATGAGGAATTGCCAGGCTGACAAAGTAAAATAATTCAAATGTAATAAAAAATATCATGGCATGTTAGCCAAACATATAGTGTTTTTTTTTTTTTTTGCAACTCTAAGTTTGCACAATTTAAATAAGATAGACAGTCATTGACTAATACACAAATGTTTCAGAGATTTTATGTAGTCAAGTCAAATAAACAATCTCAGTCCCATGCTACACCAATATATACAATTGATATTATTTGAAAACTTGGACTGAAGGTTAGTCGACAAATTTTATATTCTTGGGTGAAAATTATTTTATTTCATAAGATGAGCCTGGGGATTCATTAACTTCTCATCGGCATCATGGCCAAGCTAACAGTATTCACATTTCCAGAATGACAAGCAGCTATACTAATCAGATATGCATGTAGGCGGGTCAGGCCAGGCCAGTTTGCACAATGAAGAGCCACTCATCTGAACGCAGCACTGACACATGGATAGATTTTGGTAAGCCACCTTATAGCCATATCAACGTACACAAAGATGAGGTACACGCTGAAGGTGCATGAGCATCCACACTATTGGATCTGAGTGCACAGGCACAGTTGGTGATGTTGATGTAAACAATGGCAAGAAATGCATACACATAGATATTTGTAATGGAAAGGCATGTTTTTTGTCCCAAAGTTTTAACTTACTACAGCTTATAATTTCTAATATTTTTATAATATTATTTCCTTTCTTTTTATGCTTGCCTCTTAAATCACAATTAAAGTCTGCTGTTATTATTGTATTCATATTTATCACTACATAGTCTGAATTCTGATGAAATAAGCTTTCTCTTTCTTTAAAAGTAGTATGTAAGGTTATAATTCTGCATATTTGTTTTTTCCATTTCAAATCTACAATGCTTAATCTTCCAATTTCTGCTAAAGTTACATCTAATATCTTTACTGTATTTGTACAGAATATGGCTATTGCAGAACATCTGTCATTTCCCAAATTCCAGATATTCTTTTCTCCCCACAGTTTTTCTGTGTGGATTTTTTCTTCATTTGTTAAAAATCTCATGTCTTCTAATATAATTACATCTACATCACATGTATTACACCACTCCACAATTCATATTCTTCTTACTCTATTCTTAATACTACTCACATGTACAGAAAGCACTCTAAGCTTTTCAGTTTCCTTTTTCATAGGTTCATAGGTAGGTACTAGGCTATCAGCCCTGGGGCCTATACAAGCCCAGCCAAAAAGGTACCGTGGCTTTTGCCACCCAAGAAAATTATTTTCCTGTGCCATTGTCGAGCAGAGCCACAGAGGTGATCCCCGGGGTGAATTTCCTATTTCCCATCCAATCAAGATTTTTCTTGAAAAGTGCTAATGAGGAGCTTTGTTTGATATAGATAGGTAGTTTATTCCAGAGTATGGGAAGTCTTTGGGACAGGAATCTATCCCTCCAGCATGTTCTGTTTATTGTGGTGACAAAGTTTAGGTCCCTAGAGCATGTAGCTCAGAGGGATTGGGATTTCTTTAAGTGGAGCATGTCCAACAGCTCTGGGTTTGACATAGCTTTGTATGTTAGGCAGAGATCACCTCTGAGTAGGCGATATGTGACAGAGTAAAGCTGGAGTTTTTTGAGACGGTCTGCATAGGGCATCTGTTTGAGGCCGTTAATCCTCTTTGAGAGGTATTTCTGCAGCCTTTCCAGTTGTTGTAGATGTCTTGTGAGGTACATACCAAAAGGGGCATTGTACTCTATAATGGGTCTAATGAGTGATGAGTAGAGGGGAACAATGACCTTTTTTTCTGGATGAGAAACCTTTTGTGATGAGGTGTGCCACGTAGAAAGATTTCCTGACTACTGTGGTGATGTGATTATCAAAGGAGAGACTACTGTCCACCTGTGTCCCAAGGTCTCTTATCACACTTTCGGTGTTAAGTATTCTACCGCCTATGTTGCAGTTCACGGGTACAGAGTTTTTACCAAAGGGGATGACAATGCACTTTTTGGCATTGAGCTTGAAGCCATGGCTTTGACACCAGGCATTTGTCTCAGTGAGGCCCTTTTGTAGGATGTCCACATTGTTAGGAGTTTCGATTATGGCTCCTAGTTTGCAGTCATCTGCGAACTTCATTAGCCAAAGACCTTCTGTGTTAGCCTGTACTTCAGAGAAGTAGATACCAAATAGGAGAGGACCCAGGACTGAACCCTGTGGTACTCCACTTGCCACTGGTCTGAAGTCGGATTTGGAGTCTGCTACTTTCACAGTGTTAGTTCTGTCAGTGAGCCAGTTGGCAACCCATCTTGTGACATAGGGATTTATACCTAGTTTAGTGAGGTATAATTCCAGAGTGGGGGATGGTGTTGAAAGTCTTGGCAAGATCTAGGTAGGCTGAGTGAACCACCTTACCCTTGTCTACGGCTTTGGTGACAGCTTCAAAGAAGTCTATCAGGTTTAGGAGACATGATCTAACTTTTACAAACCCGAACTGGGTGGGGACCAGAGTTTGAGATTACCATTGTCTTTATTTATAAGTTCCATGATGATACATTCCATGGCCTTGTAGACCAGGCTCATCAGGCTAATGGGGCAGAAGTTCACGGGGACCGTGGTGGCTCCCCCCTTGTGGAGTGGGGTAACCGTTGCTGTGCGCCATTCAGCAGGCACAAAGCCTGAGGTGAGGCTATGATTGAACATGGTAATTAGGAGGGGTTCCAGTTTGTTCTGTAGTTCATGTAGAACGCAGCCTGGGATGTTGTCTGGTCCCATGGATGCTGTGTTCTTGGCTTTGGAGAGTGTGGTACCTGTGCAGCCGTAATTACAGGAACTTTTACATTCTTCTGGTATAGAGATGGGCTCTTTAGGAGGTGAGGGGGGGGGGCAAGTTAGCACTGAACCTATCTGCCAGGATGTTGGCAATATCAGTTGGGTCTGTATATTTAGTGCCATTGTGCTGTAACTTAGACCAGATCTGAGTGTTGCCATTGAGATTCTTGACATAGCTATAGAATGCTTTGTGGTTGTCTTTAGAATCAGTGGTGATTTTGTTTTCATAACTAGCTTTGGAGGATTTTATCAGGGATCGCAGACTCTTACTGAGGCTGACCAGGGAGCTCCTCCACTTGTGGGATATTACTCTCTTTTGCAACGGTTTCTTCCTTCTGTTGTAGAGTTTGTTTGTGGCAGGGGGCCACCAGATTGGCTTCCTTTTTTTGAAGGATAGCATCTTGGTTCTGTTTGGGATAGCATGATCCATGCACTCATGTAAGTGCTGATAAAGTGCAATTGCATGGGATTCAGTAGCCGTAACTGTATTGTCCATCTGCATGGGTGTCATGAAGTTCACCACTTCTGTCTTAAGAAGCATGAAGTTGGCTTTGGAGAATTTTTTTACCATGGTTTCCTTAATGGGGGGTGGAGGCAGGATGTGGATATCTCAGATAGTTAGCTTATGGTCGGATGGACTAATGAGGTGTTGACTTCAGGTGTGGAACACCAGTCACTCATGTTGGTAATGACTAGATCTAAGATATTGTTGCCCCTGGTGAGGTGTGGATAAGTTGATCCAGGGCATTGGAGTTTATGAATTCCAGAAAACGTTGAGCGAAGGGGTTGGTACATAAGTAATTTTCCCAGTTAATGGTGAGGTAGTTGAAATCGCCCATTATTAGGGTGTTTGGTTGAACCCTAATATTTTCCAGTACATCAAGAAAAGAGGAGTGGGAATCCTGGGGCATGGTGGGTGATCTGTAGCAAGCTACAATTTGGATTGCAGTTTTGCCCAGAGTTACTGGCACTTGGATAACCTCGGCTGCATTATGCTGAGCAACTACCCTGGAAGTGTGGATATCCTTAATAAATATGGCACACCTCCACCTTTGGTGTTCCGGTCCAGGTTACATGGCCGAAAAGTGTGGTATGAGTTATAGCCTGGTAGTGCAGGGGTGCTCTCTGGAGCCTTGAACCAGGTTGCTCAGTCACTGCACAGATATCGATGTTCTCCATTTTAAGGAGTGCCTCGAGTGAGTGCATTTTGAGATTTAGACTTCTAGCATTGAGTAGCATCACCCTCAGTTTTTGCTTGCCTGTTCCTGTTATGGTGGTGAAATTGTCATTTGAACCTTGCCTAAAAAAGGCACTATAGGGGCGGCAAGAACCTTAGCCAGTATCTGGAATCACAGGGGAGACATTTGCAGGCCATCTTTGGCAAAGCATCGTGGTCTGTCAACCATGTCATCCCAGGCAGACAGTTACTAGATCCCTTTAGAATGGCACCAGAAGCTTAGCCAACTGTTGAAGTCAATCATTTTTGTCCTTGTACTGCGGCATCATTCTGGGTGATTGCAGAATGCTACTCAGGGCTAGGGTCATACCTGCCAAGGCTACAAGATCGGAGAGCTCTTCCATATCTCTTTTCATGTAGTCCAGGGAGGTACGTCTCAGGTCATTCACACTAACATGGACAATGACAGAGTCATATTTGTACTTGTTGTGGAGTGACCCGAGTGCATGGGTTATGTGGCAGATCCTGGCACCCGACAGGCAGCTGACAGTAACCTTCTCCTTGTTGAGCCTGGTGAGTGGGACATCAGTGTGCCTGACTATAGAGTCACCTATGACTAGTGTGTTGGGTACGTTGTTTTGCCTTATTGACTGTGGTTGAGTGGCACACTGAGTCTGCAGGCTTTGTGTCATTTGGGTTCTGTTGGAGGTGGAGGTTGCTTGCATTTCTGCTTTGGAGGTCTCTGTTGCTTGAGCAGATTATTATTGAGAGCCTCCGCAAATGTTTTTGTGTTTCTATGTGTGGATTTTGGTGGTATAGATTTAGTGAGACTATGTGATGAGTGTGGTATAGTGCAAGTGTTTACCTTCTCCTCTTGACTGTCACATTCAGTCTTGATTGGACAGAGCTTTACCTCCAGTTTGGCTAGATAAGTGCATCTCTCACAGGCTGTAGTGTTGGGTGGTAGGAGGAGAGGATTGTCTGTGTACATGAGGCTATTTCTACATTGCCCCAAGATGCCCAGATTCATCAGATAGACCGGAGAGAACACTGTGAGCTGACCCTTGGACATGCCTGAATAAAAAAATATTTTCCTCTTGATAAGTAAGGAAAGTGAGTACAAGAGCTGTTTTTCTCTAAGCAAGTGAAGAAAGTAAGTACCAAAACTGTTTTCCTCTAGGTAATGAGGAAGATTGAGTGCTGTAGTAATTAGTAGGTTATTTAGTGCTTACAAGTTCTGAACAAGTGCTGATCACAAATAAGCAAATTCAAGTGCTAAAACTAAGAATCTGTATCTGGACTAAACTAGTTACAGGAAAGGGGGGAAACAAGTGCAAATGCGGGCTTTTAAATCAGAAAGGTGAGAGAGATGGAAAAACTGCCCAAATGGCCAATAACTACAATTTCTGGACCAGAACCACTCCTTATGTGGTATATAGGTTACCTAGTGCTTACCACTCTCACTGATAAGCTAGAAGGCTTCCCTCCAACACAGAAAGCTTGGGGGTGGGGTGCAGAAGCTTACATACAGTCCTGGATACAGCAAATCTGAATCTGGACTACACTAGTTACAGGAAAAGTATTTACACACACACACACACACACACACACACACACATATATATATATATATATATATATATATATATATATATATATATATATACATATATATATATATATAGATAGATAGATATAGATATGTAAACAGAAAAGTAGCTGAAACAGCAGTCAAACAATTCAAATGCAGTGCAAGCTTGCACACTTGAGTATGTAGCAATGTTAGACCAAACAGTTTAAAAATGCAATTAAATGACTAAAAACAAGTGCAGAAGGAGTCTATTAGGTAGAATAAGGTAAAGAGATGGGATTGGGGGGAGTGTCCTAGATCCAATCTACAGTGGGGGTGGGCAAATGCAAAAGCTTCCAGATTTAAACAACAACACAGGAATAGGGAAGGTGGGTATGGAAAAACCAACACCTTCAGCAGAGACGTGAAAAACTATACAGTGAAGCAAAAATAACAGTGCACAACTTTGAAGTCAGCCACAATGGTATAGATATAGTCAAGCAACAATTACCAGGACACAACTCTGAAGTGCCAGAAAAATATACTCAGCTCTGTATATCTCAAGATAGTTTGAAGAACACTCTGTCAGGACACAGGAAGGCTCCAGCAATCATATGCATACTTTTTACTAAGAGGGTCTAATTTTATGCAAGTAATCCTTGAGATGGTCAGATAACACACAGGATGTAAAACCCGTTATACCAACTTAAGACACAGAGAAATGGGGGGAGGGGGAAACACCTTCAGAAGAGATCTGAAAAACTATACAGTGAAGCAAAAATATCAGTGCACAACTCTTTAGTCAGCCAGCAATGATATAAAATTAGTCAAACAACAATTACCAGTACACAACTCTGAAGTGCCAGAAAAATATACTCAGCTCTGTATATCTCCAGATAGTTTGAAGAGCACTCTGTCAAGACACAGGAAGGCTCCAGCAATGATATGCAGACTTTTTCACTAAGAGGGTCTAATTTTATGCAAGTAATCCTTGAGATGGTCATACAACACACAGGGTGTAAAACCAGTTATACCAACTTAAGACACAGAGAAATAGGGGGAGGGGGAAAACACCTTCAGCAGAGATCTGAAAAACTATACAGTGAAGCATGGTTTCATAAGTTCAGTTAATTACTAGGCTAGCTATCTTAATAGGCCATTCTAAGTTTAGCCAATTTTCTTCTCAAAATGTGAGACTCAAATACTGCACTTTGTGTCTGTGAGTCAAATACCTTAACCATTATACTAAGTCCCATTTTTTAGAAAAAAATGCATTCTTTTTCATTCATTTCATTTTTTTCTTTTGTACTTATTCTTTTAAATTTTCTTTTATGCCTTTTACCCATTAAACAATAGAATTCTTATTTTCCTTTTTACTACCTTCCAATTTATGTCTTCATCACTTGTTTTGGAATCCCTTTCTTTGTCTTCTTTATTATTTTTCTCATCTAATTGTTATTCTGTTTCTACTACTTCTAAAGGTTTTTCTCTTTCTTCATTTCTTCATGTTCTTCACTTTCTTGTTTTCTTTTTCCTTACTCTTATTTTCATTTTGCAATCTATCCATAAATGTCCAATTGTGTTGTATTTATAAAATTTCAATTCATATTTTTGAATTATATTAAATTACCCCAGAAATATAACATTTTCTTTTGTCACAGTTACTTATGAAATGGCCTTCTTTTCCACAAAAATACACCAACAAAAAAAAACTTTTGGGTTGTCCCCAGTATTTTACAACAACCCTATTCCTCTCCACATTTATCATGCTTGGTATAAGTATAGTTTTTTTCTCTTTCTATTTTTAACAGAATACTACAGTCCCATACATGAGTCTCTAAACCCCTTTTGTCATAAACTTTTTTAATGTCCAGTACTTCTTTACATAAAGCTTTCAAATGTCCTTTCAAAGTCTCTCTTTCTGCCTCTATTCAAAATCGTACACAAATATTCTTTTTTTTTTTTGCTTCCCTTTTAAATGCTTTTTATCACATAAAGATTCTATGGGCTGCAATCTTTCTTTTTCCATATTCTCCAAGAAAATTTTCCACAGAAAAAAATAATGTCACAAAGTGTTTCTTTGTTAATAAGAATATTGTTTTTACCTCATGTGCTTTTACACCCAAAGGAGCTATTAGATTGTTCCATACTTCGTACCTGTCCATATCTTTGTCTTCTTTGCTTTGAATCTTTATCACATACTTCTGTTTTTCATTTTCTTCTGCCTTGTTTTTTGCTACTCAATGTTTGCCTTCTTTTACTTTCTCTGCATATGTTTTCTTTTCTGTCTCACCACTATTCTTCAGGATTGTCTCTGCATCTTCTTTTTGTACTTTATGTCCCCCCAGGAAACATCTCCTTCATGTTCTGGCTCACTCTGCACCACCTTTTCTTTAAGTAAATCATCCTGCAGCCCTCCTGACAGCAGGGTTGTAATTATACATCTATAATTTGCTGACTCATCTTCATCAAACAGGTTTCTTTTAAATATTTCCTCAATATCCTGCACACATTCTCTGGTCTCAATATTTATTTTATCCTTCATTTCTTTCTCCACTCCTTCATTTCCCTCTCTCCACCTGCCTCCTGGCTTATCAAGGCTGCCTCTGTGCCTGGAATGGAAACAGGAAGTTCTCCTCCAAAATGGGTCTCACTCACAACAATGACAAGTAGGGGAAGTTCTCTGATGTCCTGATCAAGTTTCCCCTAGTAGTGTAAGAAATACAATGTTAGGTCACCCCTGAAAAGAGACCATTTGCCTAGTGCAACAAAATAAGTAATGTGAGGTACACATTACTTGGAGAAAACCATACTTGCACGTGAAGCCACAGAAGAACTGATATTGCATATTTCTGACAACTCACACTTTTCAAAAGAAAAACCACAAATGTGAAGAAATATGTAATATGCACTGGGGAGGTGTGTGAAAAGGAAAGATATAACTCATGCAGTATAACCCATGCTTTTCATAGTCATATTCCCTATATCAGTGCATTATCCAGGATTGCAAGTAAGGCTGTCTGAATATTTATATATATGACACATCAGGTAATTTTACACTATTTGGAGACTGGTGTCATGAAAAAAAAAAACATTTAAAGTAATTATATATTTTTTTCTTGGCATCAGTCTGCAAATGTTACACAGTTCCCTGTTGAATGGAAGACAGATGAAGACTGAGAAGCAAAATGTAAAACATCCCACTTTCAGAGTATTAGAATACTGTACCATGAATTCTGGTATAGATTTATCATGTAATTAATGCACTGGGCCAGGGAAGCTATTACAAGGAACAGAATCACCCTTAGTATCATTTCTATCAGAAATGCTTCCTGACATGTGCCCATGCTCACCTCAGATGACTGAGCAATGGAAAAGTCTGAGCACATGCGTAGGAATTTTCTTTGGTTTTTCCATTTGAAGAGAACTAGCATTACCCTCTATTCGACCATTTATGCAATTCTATGCCAACCATTGCACAATGAATGAGTACAGAAAGAGCTATTTCTGTTTTTAAGGTATACCTGGCCATGTGTGTATTGCATTTATCTATTTTTGCGCAGAATAAAGGTTGGAAATGGAAGGTTAGGACAGAGATAAAAATAGAAAGCAAGCAGTGGGCAGAACAAAAGTTATCAATTCAGAAATGATCAGGAGGGAGGTGGGATAGGACCATATCTCTCAATACTAATTGAACCAAATCATTTGTGTACATGACCCACATGTGTGTGAAGCTAAGACTTATGTGCGGGATATCATTTTTTATGTGGACAGGTACCCTTTTTCCCCACTGAGATTGAAAACTGGGGAAGGAAGAAGGACACTAGGTAGCAAGGAAGGATAGACATAACAGGCATATGGTGAGGGGGACTACAATGGTGAAGGAGACATCAGACAAAATCAGAGCACAGCCAGTGATAAAGGATGGATTGTGAAAAATAATAGGGCTGGTTATGGACACAAAAGAGAGGGAGAACACTGGGTTTGGGGATAGGATGGGGTGCCCAGAAATGCATTCTCTGTCAGTTTTGACAGACAGGGAATTTATGCCTCACTCTTAGAGCTGCTACCACTAGGTGCTATTGCAATAAATGCAGGTAGTACATTGAAGGGAATTGACTCAAAGAACCATTAGAGTCTCTGTGTGCTCTTAAGGGAAATTACACCTGATGGAGAGAGCTGCATCTGGAAATACTGTATGTCTACTTGTCATCCTCTCAGTTAATATCTCCCACTGTTGCCAGTGGTGAAGATTGAGGCTCCTTGATTACTGATCCAGTGGAGGGTGGTCCCAGATAATATTGTGCATTTCTTGGTATTTAATATTAGCCCATGGCTCTGATGACAACTGTATGTCTGTGTCAGTGCCTCCTGGAGAACATTTGTGTCAGTGCAGAATATAATTACAGCTCCTCATTTGCATTATTCAGCGATGACTAGAATGTTGGATTTTGTGTTGGCTTGACTTATGGGCTTATAGGTTGTTCCTCCATGACATGTTGCTCTATGTGTTGATATGTGTTTTCTTTTCACAGAGTGCATATGGGTTGCTGAGGGTATTTGTTATCTGGACTTTCTCTATGAGGTATTTGTTATTTACATGCATTTCTGAGCACCCCATCCTGTTTATTTTTTTCTCACTCCTTTGAATGCTACTTGTTGCTTGCAATCCCTAACTTCCTTTGTTATTAATCATGTAATAAAACTTTGTATTGTGGAGCTTTTCTCCCCGAGCCTCCACTGAAAGTATTCTTGTAATTAAACTTTAATGTGTAGCTTTTCTCCCCAAGCCTCCACTAAAGTAGGCTCCCTAAGCCCAGTGAATTAAATTGTAAATATTGTTTTTATCTTTTCTTTAGAATGCTACCTGTTGTTTGTAATCCTAACTTTCTTTGTAATTAATCATGTAATTTTCCTTGTAATTAATCATGTAATTTTCTTTGTAATTAATCATGTAATTAAACTTTGTATTGTGGAGTTTTTCTCCTTGGGCCTGTACTGAAAACGTGCTCCCCAGGCCCAGTGGACCTCCCCGGTCATCAAACTGGAATAAATAAATAAATAAATAATACATAGGTTACATCATCTTACATGTCATTGCCTCAACTCATGTCTGCTGTTGGTTTTGTGTGATGGCTGTGGTGTATGTACCACTGACTACCTTATTGACATTAGGAGTACTTTTATGTGAGAGCTTTGCCTCCAGTCACATTGTGTACATACATTTCTCACATACCATATCAGCTTGTTTGATAATGAAGTGATTGTCGGTAAACATGGGGCAATTTTTACATTGCCTCAAGATGCCCATATCCACAAGGGTGGTAAAGGTCTCAGTGGGAATAATCATATGCATGCCAATAGAGCCTTTATTCCTGACTAAACAGTTGTATTGAGAATGTCACAAGTATCTGTTCTGCAATTATGGGGACAGTGCTTGTTAGTCCATGCTGGTTGTCCTGTGTGCAACTTGGTTTTGCAGTTAATGCCATCACGATTTCCAAGAAAAATGTCACCCGAGGTGTCTGGTTCTGTACAGAACACTGCCAAACACTGGAGTGGAATGTAATATTTATTTATTTATTTATTTATTTATTTATGTTACATTTGTTTACTGGGATAGTCCGACTCTGACAGTGCCTATTTTTAGCGGAGGCCGGGGGAGAAGAGTTCCAGTCATATCTTACATACAAAATGCCACAAAAAATGATAATATGCTAGACACAATTGACAAAATAAGTGCAAACACAAATACAAAAATGTAAAAAGTATACACATTAGTCAAGCTGAACAAGATATTAAACACTTGAAAATAGATAAAAAATAATATATGGCTTAACTTATGTTTGTGGGTAAACCTAACATTAATTAAAAAGTTAGACAGTATGAATCACCTTGGTTAGTAGCGCATGGTTATTAATATTTTAATGAGTAGACTTGCACTTAGGAATGTGGTTACAAATAATGCTACAATGCTACAATTGGGAATCCAAGTATTATAATGCATGTTTATATTACCTCATGTATACTGTATTGTTTGTAAACATTTTTATGGTGTATGTAATACTCTGTGGAGCTTTTCTTCTTGGGCCTCTGCTGAAAAAGGGCACAAACTCAAGTCAGACATTTCTGGTCAACGAATGTCAAATAAATAAGTAAATAAAATATAGGAGTAGTGTTGTTATGAGAGATAGGCTAATAGAGTATGTGTATGCAGTTAAATTGTATAAGAAATGCATAAGTTTAGTGTTTAACCTGGGTATAACACTTGCAGAGCCAAGATTCATATAAGTATGCAGGATCAGTGCAGGAGCCCTATTAGGCAATATGTCTGCAATGCGATCCGGGAATAGCCTGCAGGAGCATGCACTAGCCCTCCTGCATTAGTCCTGCACGGACTCAGCCCCTGTATGCAAATTACCCAATTTGCAGGAGAAATCCACGCAAATGAGGTGAATTTGCGATCCAGGAAGCTGGAAACTGGCCGTGCAGGATTAGTGTAATCTGCAGAAATGTAGTTGGCTAGTAACCGAGTACATTTCTGCAAATTCCAAAACAGAGCCATGACAGCTCCAGATAAAGGGTGCATATCATTCAGGAAGCATGCCAATGGCCAAGTATAAGGCCATTGGCATTGAAAAGAGCTTAAAAAATAGAAAAATCAACTTTTATTTTTTTTTATCCGATCTCGGCTGTTTAAGTGTAGGGCAGTGGTGCTCAAACGGGATCGGGGGAGAAATAAAAAAAGAAACCTAAAATAAGTATTCTAACTAAAATCACTATTTTTCCATTAAAGTCAATGGCAGGCAGAAGTTAACATGGCCAGTAAGTAGTGGTTGCTAAGGGGGAGGCATGTAACTATGCATTAGCAGGCAATCCTATGCAAATGAGGAGAATGATAGTGAATCCCAGATTTCCCCAGCATGCTAGGCAGCTCCCAACAGTGTCACAGCAGGAATAGCTTGGTGCAAGCCTAGGAGTTAGCTGACATCATGGGGGGGGGTTGTGTGTCAGGCATACATTAAGTGGATTGGAGCCCTGAGGCTCAGGTTTGCTCCTAGCTAAGCACAGCTAGGCATGGGTGTGTGTCTGAGTCTGCTTAGCACTCTTTACATTGCCTAAGTGTGTGTGCGTGCCACACACTGGGTTTGAAAGAAAAAAAAAAGGTAAACCAGGAAATAGCAGCTCTGTGCACATTTGAGCACTGTTTTTGTGCAGTGCGCCGCTGGGCTTTAACAGGAAGGCAATGGGAAGGGAAACAAGCAGTAGGAAGGTAATCAAGGAGAACTAGCATAGCTGGCGGGTGAAATGTAGCATAATCAGCCAATTACACATGCAGCAGACCAGCCCAGTCCAGAACACTACTGTAAACTATGCAAACACCTTCCACTCTGTTTTTTCCCATACTTTACACCACCAGTGTATACAAGCAGAGAAGTTGTAACAGATAAAACAATAAAATGATAGGGGCTGCAATAGCTATCATACAACAACTTGTGGAAGAGGCTGAGAGTGGTGAGGATGTGAATGCTGTTCACCAACCCACAGTGAGGAGACGGAGAAGAGTGTACAGACCCAGGTTAACCTACCAGGTTCTACGTGAGCTGGAGATAGTGGAGCGCTATGGGGTGGACAGGGACCTCCTACAGAAAATCGTTGAGCTGAGCCGGCCACACCTGACACACAGAACTAACAGAGAGGAACCCATCCCAGTGGATACCAAGGTATGTGTAGGCCTAAGAACACTAGCTACAGGTACCTTCCAAAGGCCAACTGGGGGTATGATGGGGATCTGACAGGCATCAGCATCCAGGATATTCCACCAGTTCCTGGATGCCATGTCAGCACATGCTGGTGAGCACATATATTTCCTCAACACCCGTGAGGTGTTGTCTAGCAATATGCAACTGTTCCACCAAATAGTAGACTACCCTGAGATAGTGGGTGCTACAGATTGCATGCACATACGCATCAAAGCACCATCTGGTGAGCGGGGTAGGGTCTACATCAACCACAAGGGCTTCCCCTCCATCAACTTGCCAGGTCATGTGTAATGCCCAGGGCATAATAATGAATGTGTGTAATGGCTGCCCTGGAAGCTATCACGATTCCCACATTTGGTATCTGACGCAGCTGTACCAGAGATTTGCCAGTGGGGACATCCCTCACGGTCACCTAGTGGGGGATGCTGGATACGCACTGGAGCCGGGGCTAATGACACCCATCAGAAATGCACACACACCCGAACAAGAACTCCATAATGAGGCACACGCACAGACATGAATAATAATAGAGCATGTGTTTGGGATGCTCAAGACATGGTTCCGGTGCCTGGACACATCCGGTGGAGTCGTGCAGTACTCACCAGCTACATGTACCCAAATTGTCATCATATGTGCTATGCTACACAATATGATCCTGCGGAAACAGCTGCAGCAGGAACAGCATGGGGCAGGGCCACACAGCCCCCCCACCATTGCCAAGGGCTGCACAGGCACAGAGTGACTTGGAGGAGGAGCAACCTGAGCCTGCCCCAGTAGGTAGAAGGAGGCGTGCACAGTATGCCCTGGCCTTGGCAAAGAGCCAATGCATAGCACATACACTGACACAGAAGGGACCCAGGGAATAACACCTCTCTCTGACTCTCACATACAGCAAAAGGAATGCCAAACATGACACTACCTGTGCTCAACCATGTGTAGATAGTGTACTATGTGCATCTGACATAGGCAGCCCTGCAGCACCACCCTCAATACTGGGACACCCACAAGGTAAGTAACTAACACATGCCAGTCAGGGGGGTTCACATGCACAACACAGCCAGCAGGACAGGTGTAGACAAACACAAACAAAGACTATGCTATGGCCTCTGAATGATGCCTATGGGTAAACCCCCCCCCCAGGCCTACACAGACAGACTACAGCAGCTCAGGCAGTGTGATCTTAGTTCTGAAGGGTAGGAAGTAAGAAAGTTATATGTAGGTCAGTTAAAGCTAAGACCTGTAGTACACTGATTTGCCTCTAGTCAGCATTATAGGTTAGAATACAGAATGAAATGGAGTACCTGACATACCAGTACAGTCATAGCAACTGTATACAAGTGTCAGGTGTACCCCCCATCCTACGTAGAAATGTAATAACAGTTACGTGTGCCCCCCCAATCTTATGTAGAAATGTAGTAACAGTCAGGTGTGCCCCTCCAATCCTGAGTAGAAAATGTAGCAACAGTCATGTGTGCCCCCCATTCCTGTGGAGAAATGTAGAAACAGTCAGGTGTGCCCCCCAATCCTGTGTAGAAATGTAGAAATAGTCAAGTGTGCCCCCAATCCTGTCTAGGAATGTAGAAACAGTCAGGTGTGCACCCCCCAACCCTATGTATGTATGTAGTAATGTCCTGATGTGCCCTCAATCCGATGTACACACGCCATAACAGTCAGGTGTGCCCCCCCCACAACCCTATGTAGAAATGTAGGAACATGTATGTGTAGGTATAATACCAGTGGAGCACAGATGCACAGAGGTGGCCAAGGTAACAGGAAAGGTTGTAGCATCTGCACAATATGCAGGTATGTGTGTGTTAGGTTGGTGTGTGTTTCATATTGTGTGAGAGTGGTCGGTATGTATGCATGTTGAGGTAAGACCTGGTAGCCATTGCGCACTACTGTTGATGACAGGGACAAGTCCTCACAACTCCAGTGCCAAACACAATACCCACCAGTATAACACAAGCTAGCAGTAATGTGTTTAAAATGTATGGTGGTAATAAGTGTCACCATCTAAAAGACTGACATGGTATGGCAGTCAGTCTAGATATGCAAGCAGTACACAGGGGAAAGAACCCCAGACTTACAGTATATATTGTGTCACTGCGAAATGGACACACCCTTGGAATAGTACAAACAGGCATGCATCACATTATCTGGTCCTGTAGTAGGGGATACCAGTGTTGTCTGCTTAAACACTAGCAGATCACAAAGGAGGTAGGACTGATGTATTGGGAAACAGATGATGTACCCGCACATGCAAGCATAACTGGAATGCAAAATGCATATCTGTGTGCCAGATGCAAGTAGTGTCCATAGCACACATGCACCTAGCTCATGCAGACACCACCCACAGGTACCTCTCTGGTTGTACCCCTGCTGTGGGGAATGGGTACAATATGACCTCAGCTGTATATGGCAATAGCGAAAGAATGTAGCATGCAATGCAGGTGTCTCACGCAGGTGTGTCACCAGGTGTAGGTCTCAATATTTATTTTATGCTTCATTTCTTTCTCCACTCCTTCATTTCCCTCTCTCCACTTGCCTCCTGGTTTATCCAGGCTGCCTCTGTGCCTGGAATGGAAACAGGAAGTTCTCCTCCAAAATGGGTCTCACTCACAACAATGACAAGTAGGGGAAGTTCTCTGATGTCCTGATCAAGTTTCCCCTAGTAGTGTAAGAAATACAATGTTAGGTCACCCCTGAAAAGAGACCATTTGCCTAGTGCAACAAAATAAGTAATGTGAGGTACACATTACTTGGAGAAAACCATACTTGCACTTGAAGCCACAGAAGAACTGATATTGCATATTTCTGACAACTCACACTTTTCAAAAGGAAAACCACAAATGTGAAGAAATATGTAATGAGCACTGGGGAGGTGTGTAACAAGGAAAGATATAACTCATGCAGTATAACCCATGCCTTTCATAGTTATATTCACTATATCAGTGCATTATCCAGGATTGCAAGTAAGGCTGTCTGAATATTTATATATATGACACATCAGGTAATTTTACACTATTTGGAGACTGGTGTCATGAAAAAAAAAAAACATTTAAAGTATTTATATATTTTTTTCTTGACATCAGTCTGCAAATGTTACACAGTTCCCTGTTGAATGGAAGACAGATGAAGACTGAGAAGCAAAATGTAAAACATCCCACTTTCAGAGTATTAGAATACTGTACGATGAATTCTGGTATAGATTTATCATATAATTAATGCACTGGGCCAGGGAAGCAATTACAAGGAACAGAATCACCCTTAGTATCATTTCTATCAGAATTGCTTCCTGACATGTGCCCATGCTCACCTCAGATGACTAAGCAATGGAAAAGTCTGGGCACATGCGTAGGAATTTTCTTTGGTTTTTCCATTTGAAGAGAACTAGCACTACCCTCTATTCGACCAATTATGCAATTCTATGCCAACCATTGCACAATGAATGAGTACAGAAAGAGCTATTTCTGTTTTTAAGGTATATCCGGCCATGTGTGTATTGCAATTATCTATTTTTGAGCAGAATAAAGGTTGGAAATGGAAGGTTAGGACAGATAAAAATAGAAAGCAAGCAGTGGGCAGAACAAAAGTTATCAATTCAGAAATGATCAGGAGGGAGGTGGGATAGGACCATATCTCTCAATACTAATTGAACCAAATCATTTGTGTACATGACCCACATGTGTGTGAAGCTAAGACTTATGTGCGGGATATCATTTTTTATGTGGACATGTACCCTTTTTCCCCACTGAGATTGAAAACTGGGGAAGGAAGAAGGACACTAGGTAGCAAGGAAGGATAGACATAACAGGCATATGGTGAGGGAGACTACAATGGTGAAGGAGACATCAGACAAAATCAGAGCACAGCCAGTGATAAAGGATGGATTGTGAAAAATAATAGGGCTGGTTATGGACACAAAAGAGAGGGAGAACACTGGGTTTGGGGATAGGATGGGGTGCTCAGAAATGCATTCTCTGTCAGTTTTGACAGACAGGGAATTTATGCCTCATTCTTAGAGCTGCTACCACTAGGTCCTATTGCAATAAATGCAGGTAGTACATTGAAGGGAATTGACTCAAAGAACCATTAGAGTCTCTGTGTGCTCTTAAGGGAAATTACACCTGATGGAGAGAGCTGCATCTGGAAATACTGTATGTCTACTTGTCATCCTCTCAGTTAATATCTCCCACTGTTGCCAGTGGTGAAGATTGAGGCTCCTTGATTACTGATCCAGTGGAGGGTGGTCACAGATAATATTGTGCATTTCTTGGTATTTAATATTAGCCCATGGCTCTGATGACAACTGTATGTCTGTGTCAGTGCCTCCTGGAGAACATTTGTGTCAGTGCAGAATATAATTACAGCTCCTCATTTGCATTATTCAGCGATGACTAGAATGTTGGATTTTGTGTTGGCTTGACTTACGGGCTTATAGGTTGTTCCTCCATGACATGTTGCTCTATGTGTTGATATGTGTTTTCTTTTCACAGAGTGCATATGGGTTGCTGAGGGTATTTGTTATCTGGACTTTCTCTATGAGGTATTTGTTATTTACATGCATTTCTGAGCACCCCATCCTGTTTATTTTTTTCTCACTCCTTTGAATGCTACTTGTTGCTTGCAATCCCTAACTTCCTTTGTTATTAATCATGTAATAAAACTTTGTATTGTGGAGCTTTTCTCCCCGAGCCTCCACTGAAAGTATTCTTGTAATTAAACTTTAATGTGTAGCTTTTCTCCCCAAGCCTCCACTAAAGTAGGCTCCCTAAGCCCAGTGAACTACATTGTAAATATTGTTTTTATCTTTTCTTTAGAATGCTACCTGTTGTTTGTAGTCCTAACTTTCTTTGTAATTAATCATGTAATTTTCCTTGTAATTAATCATGTAATTTTCTTTGTAATTAATCATGTAATTAAACTTTGTATTGTGGAGCTTTTCTCCCCGGGCCTGTACTGAAAACGTGCTCCCCAGGCCCAGTGGACCTCCCCGGTCATCAAACAGGAATAAATAAATAAATAAATAATACATAGGTTACATGTCATTGCCTCAGCTCATGTCTGCTGTTGGTTTTGTGTGATGGCTGTGGTGTATGTACCACTGACTACCTTATTGACATTAGGAGTACTTTTATGTGAGAGCTTTGCCTCCAGTCACATTGTGTACATACATTTCTCACATACCATATCAGTTTGTTAGATAATGAAGTGATTGTCGGTAAACATGGGGCAATTTCTACATTGCCTCAAGATGCCCATATCCACAAGGGTGGTAAAGGTCTCAGTGGGAATAATCATATGCATGCCAATAGAGCCTTTATTCCTGACTAAACAGTTGTATTGAGAATGTCACAAGTATCTGTTCTGCAATTATGGGGACAGTGCTTGTTAGTCCATGCTGGTTGTCCTGTGTGCAACTTGGTTTTGCAATTAATGCCATCATGATTTCCAAGAAAAATGTCACCCGAGGTGTCTGGTTCTGTACAGAACACTGCCAAACACTGGAGTGGAATGTAATATTTATTTATTTATTTATGTTACATTTGTTTACTGGGATAGTCCGACTGTGACAGTGCCTATTTTTAGCGGAGGCCGGGGGAGAAGAGTTCCAGTCATATCTTACATACAAAATGCCACAAAAAATGATAATATGCTAGACACAATTGACAAAATAAGTGTAAACACTAATACAAAAATGTAAAAAGTATACACATTAGTCAAGCTGAACAAGATATTAAACACTTGAAAATAGATAAAAAATAATATATGGCTTAACTTATGTTTGTGGGAAAACCTAACATTAATTAAAAAGTTAGACGGTATGAATCATCTTGGTTAGTAGCGCATGGTTATTAATATTTTAATGAGTAGACTTGCAGTTAGGAATGAGGTTACAAATAATGCTACAATGCTACAATTGGGAATCCAAGTATTATAATGCATGTTTATATTACCTCATGTATACTGTATTGTTTGTAAACATTTTTATGGTGTATGTAATACTCTGTGGAGCTTTTCTTCCTGGGTCTTTGCTGAAAAAGGGCACAAACTCAGTCAGACATTTCTGGTCAACAAATGTCAAATAAATAAGTAAATAAAATATAGGAGTAGTGTTGTTATGAGAGATAGGCTAATAGAGTATGTGTATGCAGTTAAATTTTATAAGAAATGCATAAGTTAGTGTTTAACCTGGGTATAACACTTGCAGAGCCAAGATTCATATAAGTATGCAGGATCAGTGCAGGAGCCCTATTAGGCAATATGTCTGCCATGCAATCCAGGAATAGCCTGCAGGAGCATGCACTAGCACTCCTGCATTAGTCCTGCACAGACTCAGCCCCTGTATGCAAATTACCCCATTTGCAGGAGAAATCCATGCAAATGATGTGAATTTGCGATCCAGGAAGCTGGAAACTGGCCATGCAGGATTAGTGTAATCTGCAGAAATGTACTTGGCTAGTAAACGAGTACATTTCTGCAAATTCCAAAACAGAGCCATGACAGCTCCAGATAAAGGGTGCATATCATTCAGGAAGCATGCCAATGGCCAAGTATAAAGCCATTGGCATTGAAAAGAGCTTAAAAAATAGAAAAATCAACTTTTATTTTTTTTTATCCGATCTCGGCTGTTTAAGTGTAGGGCAGTGGCGCACAAACGGGATCGGGGGGGAAATAAAAAAAGAAACCTAAAATAAGCATTCTAACTAAAATCAGTATTTTGCCATTAAAGTCAATGGCAGGCAGAAGTCAACATGGCCAGTAAGTAGTGGTTGCTAAGGGGGAGGCATGTAACTATAGCATTAGCAGGCAATCCTATGCAAATGAGGAGAATGATAGTGAATCCCAGATTTCCCCAGCATGCTAGGCAGCTCCCAACAGTGTCACAGCAGGAATAGCTTGGTGCAAGCCTAGGAGTTAGCTGACATCATAGTGGGGGTGTGTGTGTGTCAGGCATACTGTAAGTGGATTGGAGCCCTGAGGCTCAGGTTTGCTCCTAGCTAAGCACAGCTAGGGAAGGATGTGTGTCTGAGTCTGCTTAGCACTCTTTACATTGCCTAAGTGTGTGTGCGTGCCACACACCGTGTTTGAAAGAAAAAAAAAAAGGTAAACCAGGAAATAGCAGCTCTGTGCACATTTGAGCACTGTTTTTGTGCAGTGCGCCGCTGGGCTTTAACAGGAAGGCAATGGGAAGGGAAACAAGCAGTAGGAAGGTAATCAAGGAGAACTAGCATAGCTGGCGGGTGAAATGTAGCATAATCAGCCAATTACACATGCAGCAGACCAGCCCAGTCCAGAACACTACTGAAACTATGCAAACACCTTCCACTCTGTTTTTTCCCATACTTTACACCACCAGTGTATACAAGCAGAGAAGTTTTAACAGATAAAACAATAAAATGATAGGGGCTGCAATAGCTATCATACAACTTGTGGAAGAGGCTGAGAGTGGTGAGGATGTGAATTCTGTTCACCAACCCACAGTGAGGAGAAGGAGAAGAGTGTACAGACCCAGGTTAACCTACCAGGTTCTACGTGAGCTGGAGATAGTGGAGCGCTATGGGGTGGACAGGGACCTCCTACAGCAAATCGTTGAGCTGAGCCAGCCACACCTGACACACACAACTAACAGAGTGGAACCCATCCCAGTGGATACCAAGGTATGTGTAGGCCTAAGAACACTAGCTACAGGTACCTTCCAAAGGCCAACTGCGGGTATGATGGGGATCTGACAGGCATCAGCATCCAGGATATTCCACCAGTTCCTGGATGCCATGTCAGCACATGCTGGTGAGCACATATATTTCCTCAACACCCGTAAGGTGCTGTCCAGCAATATGCAACTGTTCCACCAAATATTAGACTACCCTGAGATAGTGGGTGCTACAGACTGCATGCACATACGCATCAAAGCACCATCTGGTGAGTGGGGTAGGGTCTACATCAACCACAAGGGCTTCCCCTCCATCAGCTGCCAGGTCGTGTGTAATGCCCGGGGCATAATAATGAATGTGTGTGCTGGATGCCCTGGAAGCTATCACGATTCCCACATCTGGCATCTGACGCAGCTGTACCAGAGATTTGCCAGTGGGGCATCCTTCACGGTCACCTAGTGGGGGATGCTGGATAAGCACTGGAGCCGGGGCTGATGACACCCATCAGAAATGCACACACACCCAAACAAGAACTCCATAATGAGGCACACGCACAGACATGAATAATAATAGAGCATGTGTTTGGGATGCTCAAGTCATGGTTCCAGTGCCTGGACACATCCGGTGGAGTCTTTCAGCATTCACCAGCTACATGTACCCAAATTGTCATCATATGTGCTATGCTACACAATATGATCCTGCGGAAACAGCTGCAGCAGGAACAGCATGGGGCAGGGCCACACAGCCCCCCCACCATTGCCAAGGGCTGCACAGGCACAGAGTGACTTGGAGGAGGAGCAACCTGAGCCTGCCCCAGTAGGTAGAAGGAGGCGTGCACAGTATGCCCTGGCCTTGGCAAAGAGCCAATGCATAGCACATACACTGACACAGAAGGGACCCAGGGAATAACACCTCTCTCTGACTCTCACATACAGCAAAAGGAATGCCAAACATGACACTACCTGTGCTCAACCATGTGTAGATAGTGTACTATGTGCATCTGACATAGGCAGCCCTGCAGCACCATCCTCAATACTGGGACACCCACAAGTTAAGTAACTAGCACATGCCAGTCAGGGGGGTTCACATGCACAACACAGCCAGCAGGGCAGGTGTAAACAAACACAAAAAAAAACTATGCTATGGCCTCTGAATGATGCCTATGGGTAACCCCCCCCCCAGGCCTACACAGACAGACTACAGCAGCTCAGGCAGTGTGATCTTAGTTCTGAAGGGTAGGAAGTAAGAAAGTAATATGTAGGTCAGTTAAAGCTAAGACCTGTAGTACACTGATTTGCCTCTAGTCAGCATTATAGGTTAGAATACAGAATGAAATGGAGTACCTGACATACCAGTACAGTCATAGCAACTGTATACAAGTGTCAGGTGTGCCCCCCATCCTACGTAGAAATGTAATAACAGTTACGTGTGCCCCCCCCCCAATCTTATGTAGAAATGTAGTAACAGTCAGGTGTGGCCCCCCAATCCTGAGTAGAAAATGTAGCAACAGTCAGGTGTGCCCCCCATTCCTGTGTAGAAATGTAGAAACAGTCAGGTGTGCCCCCCCAATCCTGTGTAGAAATGTAGAAATAGTCAGGTGTGCCCCCAATCCTGTCTAGGAATGTAGAAACAGTCAGGTGTGCACCCCCCAACCCTATGTATGTATGTAGTAATGACCTGATGTGCCCCCAATCCGATGTACACACACCATAACAGTCAGGTGTGCCCCCCCACAACCCTATGTAGAAATGTAGGAACATGTATGTGTAGGTATAATACCAGTAAAGCACAGTTGCACAGAGGTGGCCAAGGTAACAGGATAGGTTGTAGCATCTGCACAATATGCAGGTATGTGTGTGTTAGGTTGGTGTGTGTTTCATATTGTGTGAGAGTGGTCGGTATGTATGCATGTTGAGGTAAGACCTGGTAGCCATTGCGCACTACTGCTGATGACAGGGACAAGTCCTCACAACTCCAGTGCCAAACACAATACCCACCAGTATAACACAAGCTAGCACTAATGCATTTCAAATGTATGGTGGTAATATGTGTCACCATCTAAAAGACTGACATGGTATGGCAGTCAGTCTAGATATGCAAGTAGTACACAGGGGAAAGAACCCCAGACTTACAGTATATATTGTGTCACTGCGAAATGGACAAACCCTTGGAATAGTACAAACAGGCATGCATCACATTATCTGGTCCTGTAGTAGGGGATACCAGTGTTGTCTGCTTAAACACTAGCAGATCACAAAGGAGGTAGGACTGATGTATTGGGAAACAGATGATGTACCTGCACATGCAAGCATACCTGGAATGCACAATGCATATCTGAGTGCCAGATGCAAGTAGTGTCCATAGCACACATGCACCTAGCTCATGCAAACACCACCCACAGGTACCTCTCTGGTTGTACCCCTGCTGTGGGGAATGGGTACAATATGACCTCAGCTGTATATGGCAATAGTGAAAGAATGCAGCATGCAATGCAGGTGTGTCACCAGGTGTAGGTAACACCCTGCCAGCATCCACACCACTGAGCAAGGCTGATAGAAGGTAGTGGCATGAACACCTAAGACACTTACCCTGTCACCCTAGGGGGAATATAATGTATGGCAGTCTGAGTCTGTAGGACAGACAGAATGCAATGGCTTGCTACATCTGGCCCACATCAACAGCTAATGGCTCACAGGCCTCAGCCAAGGACCTGTGTCTCACATGTACTGCCAATACATGTTATGTCATGGACACCCAATCAACAACACAACACACTCCACATAAGCCATATGCAAGGCCATTTGGACAAACCACAGTTACTTGTCCACCATGTCCCACTGCATGAGCTGTCAACCAACACTGACACATAGCCATGATGGGGTGATAACCACAGGGAAAGTATCAAAGAATGTATACATAATGTAAGGAAGAGGAGAGAATAACTAGTGGGGGCATGGGCAGCATTGAATGTGCAAGGTCCAACACAAAGCTGTGTGCACACACTATCCCTGGCTGTAAACACATAAATGGGTGGCTATATACCTGCACGTACACCACAATAGAGGTAATGTCCTGACTCATGGCCCCTGCCTCTAGGTAACGTGTGCGAATCTGTACAGCTGTGAGGTATTGCCATAGCAATATGCAGCTATACTGTCATGTTGATGGATGTACATGTATGGGATCCCCTACCAGCACTGTACCAAGGTGCTGAACCAGATACAAAGACCCAGCAGCAAGTGTCTGCAGCACTCCCTCCAGGATGGCATACACTACCATGAATATGTAGGCATCTGCCCACAATATTGCACACAGCTGCAGTTACCCTTGTCCCCCAAGACATAACTGTGAGCAGGAATGCCCATCTGTCAGGACATGAGGTTAGAGACATCACAGTGTATAACAGTACACATGTCTGACTATGTCTGCTAACAGCAGTATCATGTAGCTGAAGCAGCACAGACACAATCACCTACACTACACACTATCCCCTGCACACTTTGTCCTCATATTGCCAAATGATCGATGGATACCCTGCAGAAACAGTTTACTACCTGTAGGTGTAAACACAAAGGTCTGCACTGGAGTACAAACTACCTGGAATCGATCCACACATGCAATACAGAAGGGCATATTGGGCGTGCTCACACACTTAGAGAAATGAAGGCAGTATCAGACAACAACATACTGAAAGGTCATACTGGGCATGCTCACACACTTACACACATGAAGCCCATGTCTTTAAACAACAGTGGACCAGACATATCTGGCAGCTGCAGATGTTAGTGCAGACACTCCTCAGTATGCACCACTCATGCTTTGCACACACAGTGGATAGAAATACAGACCTATATCCAAGGACAAGACACTATAATAAGCCAAAAGTAGATATTCATAGATGTGTGGATAAGAGTGACTGAGACAAGGAGCCATCCAGGCCTGTTCCACCCAGCACACAGCCAAATGGCTACAACCACATGAAGTTCAGATGTCATTCACTGTAGATATCAGCAGTACCGACTATGTGGTGCAAGAGCTAGATGTACAACATGACTGTACAAGGAAGTAGTCATCTAGTAGGTGTATACATGTACCTATGGAATATGGCCCTGCGTGTGCTGCATGTGGTGTGTCAACCCCTAGATGAATGGGTTATGGCCCATGCACAAACTGGCCTCCCCATAGCCCTACTATGACAAGCCTGCTGATATCATCCACTGTGAAATCCAGCTTTGGGAAGGTTGTAGCCCAGTAATCTTTGTGGCATGTCTTATAACTGCATACTGCTGTAGTGTGATAAAATAGGTAGGTAGGAGTTCTAATCTCAGACTTGCCAACTGTGTTTGTGTGTTTTTCTGTATAGAGAGCAATGCTTTTTAGGCTAGTCACACTCCTTACAATTCAAATGCCCTACTTTGGCCAGGCTGCTGATGTCATCCACCTTGAAATACACCTTTGGGAAAGCTGTAAACCAGTAATCTCTATGGTGCATCCTTTAACTGCTGTAGTGTGATAAAATAGTGAGGTAGGAGTTCTAATCCCAGACTTGGCAACTGTGTGTGTCTGACTCTGTCTGTGTAGAGAGCAATGCTTTTTTGGCTAGTCACACACCCTACAATTTAAATGCCCTACTTTGGCAAGGCTGCTGATGTCATCCACCTTGAAATACACCTTTGGAAAGGTTATAGTTCAGTAATCTTTGTGGCACATCCTATAACTGCAAACTGCTGTAGTGTGATAAAATAATTAGGTAGGAGTTCTAATCTTAGACTTGGCAGGTGTGTGTGTATGTCTGTCTCTGTCTGAGTAGAGAGCAATGCTTTTTAGGCTAGTCACACTCCCTACAATTCAGATGCCCTACTTTGACAAGGCTGCTTATGTCATCCAGCTTGAAATACACCTTTCAGGAGGTTGTACCCCAGTAATCACTGTGGCATGTCTTGTAACTGCATATTGCTGTAGTGTGATAAAATAGTTAAGTAGGAGTTCTAATCCTTGACTTAGCAACTGTGTATGTCTGTGTAGAGAGCAATGCTTTTTAGGCTAGTCACACTCACTACACTTCAAATGCCCTACTTTGGCAATCCTGCTAATGTCATTCACTGTGAAATATACCTTTGGGTAAGGTGTCCTCCAGTTATCCCCGTGCTGCATCCTATAACTGATTCATGCTGTAGTGTGTTATAGAACTCTGGTAGGGGTTATATCCCCACACATGGCCGTTGTGGATGTTTTGTGTGTGTTTTTATGTCTGTGTAGGGAGAAATGCATTTTAGGCTAGTCAAAATCACTGCACTTCAAATGCCCACATTTTCAATCCTGCTGATGTCATTCACTGTGAAATACACCTTTGGGGAATGAGTATTTCCATTATTCCTGTAGTATTTCTTGTAACCGCTTCATACTGTAGAGTGCTATAAAACTCTGGTAGGGGTTCTATCCCCACACATGGCATTTGTGGATGTTTTGTGTGTGTTTCTATGTCTGTGTAGGGAGCAATGCATTTTAGGCTAGTCACATTCACTACACTTCAAATGCCCTACTTTGGCAATCCTGCTGATGTCATTCACTGTGAAATACACCTTTAGGGAAGAAGTACTCCAGTTATCCTTGTGGTGTGTCCTATAACTGCTTCATGCTGTAGTGTGATATAGAACTCTGGTAGGGGCTGAATCCCCACACACGGCAGTTGTGGATGTTTTGTGTGTGTTTCTATGTCTGTGTAGGAAGCAATGCATTTTAGGCTAGTCACACTCACTACACTTCAAATGCCCTACTTTGGCAATCCTGCTGATGTCATTCACTGTGAAATACACCTTTGGGGAAGGAGTCCTTCAGTTATCCCTGTGGTGCATCCTATAACTGCTTCATGCTGTAGTGTGTTATAGAACTCTGGTATGGGGTTTTATCCACACACATGGCCATTGTGGATGTTTTGTGTGCATTTTTATGTCTGTGTAGGGAGCAATGCATTTTAGGCTAGTCACACTCACTACACTTCAAATGTCCTACATTGGCAATCCTGCTGATGTCATTCACTGTGAAATACAGCTTTGGGGAATGAGTACTACAGTTATTCTTGTGGTGTTTCCTATAACTGCTTCATGCTGTAGTGTGCTATAGAACTCTTGTAGGGGTTCTATCCCCACACATGGCAGTTGTGGATATTTTGTGTGTGTTTCTATGTCTGTGTAGGGAGCAATGCATTTTAGGCTAGTCACACTCACTATACTTAAATGCCCTACTTTGGCAATCCTGCTGATGTCAATCACTGTGAAATACACCTTTGGGAAAGAAGTACTCCAGTTATCCTTGTGGTGAGTCCTATAACTGCTTTATGACATAGTGTGATATAGAACTCTGGTAAGGGATCAATCCCCACACATGGCAGTTGTGGATGTTTTGTGTGTGTTTCTATGTCTGTATAGGAAGCAATGCATTTTAGGCTAGTCACACTCACTACACTTCAAATGCCCTACTTTGGCAATCCTGCTGATGTCATTCACTGTGAAATACACCTTTGGGTAAGGAGTCCTTCAGTTATCCCTGTGGTGCATCCTATAACTGCTTCATGCTGTAATGTGTTATAGAACTCTGGTAGGGGTTCTATCCACACACATGGCTGTTGTGGATGTTTTGTGTGCGTTTTTATGTCTGTGTAGGGAGCAATGCATTTTAGGCTAGTCACACTTACTACACTTCAAATGTCCTACATTTGCAATCCTGCTGATGTCATTCACTGTGAAATACACCTTTGGGGAATAAGTACTCCAATTATCATTGTGGTGTGTCCTAGTACTACTTTATGCTGTAGTGTGATATAGAACTCTGGTAGGGGCTCAATCCCCACACATGGCAGTTGTGGATGTTTTGTGTGTGTTTCTATGTCTGTGTAGGAAGCAATGCATTTTAGGCTATTCACACTCACTACACTTCAAAGGTCCTACTTTAGCAATCCTGCTGATGTCATTCACTGTAAAATACACCTTTGGGGAAGGCATACTCCAGTAATTTCCATGGTGCATCCTATAACTGCATAGTGCTGTAGTGTAATAAACTAGTTAGGTAGGTGTTCTAATGACAGGTGTTTGTGTGTGTGTGTGTGTGTGTGTGTGTGTGTGTGTGTGTGTGTATGTTTCTGTGTGTGTGTGTGTGTGTGTGTGTGTGTGTGTGTGTGTGTGTGTGTGTGTGTGTGTGTGTGTGTGTGCGCATCTGTGTTTGTAATTCATATCCTGTGTAGAGGTGGTTGTGAGTGTGTAACAACTGGAGTCAATGGGGAGCGGGTTTTGCAAATTTCCTATATGGTGGCCCTAGTATATATCACAATGTCCACCATACAGCGATAACAGATGTGAAATGGCTGAGAGGCTGGGCTGCATATCCATACCATTACATTTGACATCAAGGCCAAGTGAACAAAGTATGTGACTCTAGTATTACCCAGATAATACTCTCAACCCATGTCTCATACACACACACACACACACACACACACACACACACACACACACACACACACACACACACACACACACACTTGCCTAGGTAACCGTCGCTATGTTAGTAGTACCCTACATATTGCCGGCTGATAGTAACCATGGTGTGACTACAGTGGGCTACAGTGGGCATGGCACCCTGACCATCAGTCCAATAAGCACGTACATGCTGACAGTGTACCTTCTCCATGTTCCCCACTGGACATCTGCAACATCTGTCGTGCCTTCAAATGTGACCCACAAAGGGCATACCATGCCTGAAAACACGCCCTGTATGGACAAATGCCACCGATACCAGGGAATATCCGGTATCATGCTATCAATGTGGGTGCTGGGTCAACCTGCCATCCATTAACAGTTCCTGCCACATGAGGACAGGACTGGCACATCTAATGATAACAATCTGTATACACAACATGGG
Organism: Protopterus annectens; assembly: GCF_019279795.1. Lineage (NCBI taxonomy): Eukaryota > Metazoa > Chordata > Ceratodontiformes > Protopteridae > Protopterus > Protopterus annectens. The sequence goes on along the minus strand of NC_056727.1, from coordinate 21,099,359 downwards.
TCAGACACCCCAGGTACAGTTACACATGTCACTGTACATTTATGTGGGAGGAGTGCACATCCCAGACACAGTCCTTGTCATAGACTAAGGAACACATACATGGCAAGAAATGCACAGCATTGGCCACACGCAATAGTCACCCAGGTGACTGGATGATGAATACAATACCCACATGTGTGATGAGATCCAGACACTATACACCTAAGCCACAATGAAGAACATTGTCATGTGGCCTGATGCCAAGGTATACCCATCACCTAGCCTTGTATAGCCATCTGACACAGTTGACCATGACACACCTGTGCAGCAATGCACCCATGCATGTCAGTACTGGCACCCTGTGTCTGTGTGTGTGTTGCATGATGTGTATGACCACATTCACACTCACTACAACCCCTACTGGCATACTGAAGCATGCTGTAGGATGTCAGAAACCTCCACATACCCTTTGCCCATATAACCTCTGTATGACCCCTGTGGTGCATGTGATACCTACATTGTAATGTGTTGTGGTAATTTCACTAGTGATGACTTGTATTCCTGGCCCTGCCAAGTGTGTCAATGTGTGTGCATCCCTGTGAGAGTGGACCTGTGTTGACACTGGCACCTGTTAATGCGGACAGGCACGTGAACTACACCTACCATATAGCTACCATATCCCTATTGCAAATGTCACTCACCATCGCATATCCATTTTCAGGGCTCCTCAACAGAAAACTCTAACCAACAGTCATCCAAAAATAGACTGCAGACCCAGGTTTAACTCCAGGAACCTTGTTGTTGCCACTTGTGTAATAGCCACTGAGGACCTGATCACTTTGGGTCCCCCCACTTGAGTGAGCAAGGAATCCTCTCATTCCAGCTAAAAGAAAATAAAACTCTAACCTGCAATCATCCAAAAACAGATTGCAGCCCCAGGTTTAACTTCAGGAACCTTGTTGTTGCCACTTGTGTAGTAGCCACTGAGGACCTAATTGCTTTGGGCCCTCCCCCCACTTGTGTAAGCAAGGAATCCTCTCACTCCAGCTAAAAGCAAAGAAAACTCTAACCCACAATCATCTAAAAATAGACTGCAGCCCCAGGTTTAACTCCAGGAACCTTGTTGTTGCCACTTGTGTAGTGTAGGTGCCAGCTTTTGTGACTATTGTTATGCCTTGTTAAAATCTGTTACAGTCAGCTAGAGTGCTTACCCCAGGGGCAACAGCTGCAAACCTTCTTCCTCTTAGCCCAACCCCACCCCTTTCATCTGTTTCACTGTTGATACTTTGTTGTATTATAAGGTATTTTGCCCCTGACAATAGTTATAGCCTTTAGTCTCTCCACCTCAATACTTGTTCTTCACTAAAAAACAAACAGAGGTGCAAAGTCTTCAGCTACTTTTATCTTTAGCTACATTGTGTGCAGCAAACAATGAGCAAAGGTGAATACAAATATGAAAGAGAATAAAACCTGCCATTGCAGAATAGTAAACAGCATACAAATTCTACATGTGGTGTACTCCTACACATAGTTGTTCTTGGAGAAACCTTCCAGTCCTTGAACAAGGGTGCCTGTATGTTTACCTTATTTCCTTGGCTTTCCTTTGATAATTAGCTAAGTCAGCAGAGTGCCTTGGATTCTCCCCTGCTACTTTAAATTCCAGTTGATGGTTTCCCTCCCTTCCCCCACCCCCAAGTGACTGCTCAGGTACAAAACACAAAAGGTTTTAAAATCCCTGGATGCCATATTTGCTCTAATTGCAACTGAAAGCCCTCCACGTGTTGCATCTCTAGTAAGTGATAGTATTATTTTTCTTTTTCTCAGTGTTGTATTCCACACTGTAAATTCACTGTCCCTGCATAGAGTAGTACAGTAATTTCTCTGTAAGGTAGCTTTCCTGTTTTTTTTTTTTGCTGGTATAGTTTATATTTGAATATTAGAAGCTTATGTTTTTGTTTTTGCTTGCTCCCAATTTCAATAAACCATATTCAGAGTTCCTCTAAATGATAGTGCTAGGGTAGAAATACTCTTTCTTTTTTAAGTGCTGAATGATATGTATGGTAAACTGGTGAAACTGCTACATTGTTGCAATATTGTCTGGTAATAGTATATTCCACCTAGTTCCACTGGCTGCTGCTACTGAATACTCTGTTTCTGTAAGTTAAACATACATTGTATAGTGCTGAATGATATTTATGGTAAACCTGTGGAACTGATACATTGTTGCCTTATTGTCTGGTAATAGTATATTCCAACCAGTTACACTGCTGCTACAGTATATTCTGTTTCAGTAAGTTAAACATGCATTGTAAAGTGTAGAATTATATTTATGGTTGTGATGATTGACGAGAGATGAGTGAAGGCTGCTGTCTAGTCAAATAGAATTTGATATATAATTCTGGCATTTGTAAATAAATGTAAATTACAGGCATGTTTTCTTGAGTGTAAAAGAATACTGTAAAATGTGGAACTGCAAAATTTGTGACAACATTGCACTCTACTGGCCCAGTGAAGCATGTTATGACCCTTTCATATTAGAGTTTGGCTCCAGTGCATCTGGATGAAGGTTTCATGCCCATTGTTTTAAGGCTAAAGTTTATGAACAGAATTAAGATGTGGAATGTGCTTTATTGCTCTGGTTTCTGTTAGAGTATACATGTGAAATGACTTGTATTGTTGTAAGTTTTTGAGCAGGTGCTAGATTGCTAAATAATGCAGTTTGTAGCCTGAGAACTGCAGACTAAGTGTCAAAAATGATGTAATTTGTGAGGGCTTTAGAGACATGTTTGTTAGTAATGTTTAAATACTATTTCTCACAAGAGACTTAGAGCATTTTGTTCTTGGATATATAACTAGGCACTCTGCCTAAGCTCACATGTAAGTTTTTAGCACTGTGATTTCTTGTAGGACTAGTTAAAGCTGGTAAAGATTAATTAGATATTTTTTCTTTGAAATCAGACCTGTCCTACTGTATTATTTTAAGTTTCTGTGTGATCTCTGAACTCTTAGATATCTCTGTGGTGTAGTAGTTTTGTCTTGTTTATTAATTATTTATTATTAAATATTTTTAAAACCTTCTAAATGTGACTGGTTTATGTAGAGATAAATTATTATTTAGAGTACATTATATATTTATAGAGTTTACAATCTAAGCCTTTCCAAAAACCCTAGACTGAATAGTCACATTAACATTGGATAATAATATTGTACAGTAATAATAGGACATCCTTTTAAGGGCCTCTTTGTGCTGATATTATTAGCTGGGTGGTGGTAGGGATTACTACCATATGATCTGGTAAAGGGGCAAGCTAGAGAATCTGTGTCAGCCTTTCCCAGGAGTGTCTGTGAAGTTTTGTAAATACTTATCTCAGAATGCGTGTGTGTTGTGTCAGCTACTTGGGCAGGGACACAAAGCACTAGTTGGACAGAGAGGGTACTGGAGGTTTTAGTTTGCCCACCTAGGCTGAGACCTGAACCCTAGAGCTGTGCCAGTGGGGAGTCTTATTGGGGACCTGGTGAGCAAGGGAGCAACCAGCCCCAGACTGACCATGATCTCTATGTGCATTTAAGGGAAATTGTACTTTACTGTGTGTATTAGTTATCCTTTCCCCTCATCTCAGAGATGACCACACTGGTGTTAGTGGTGAGGATTGAGGCTCATTGATTGCTGGGCCAGGGCATGGTCGTCACAATGGTTAACTGGTGAAACTGCTACAGAGTTGCAGTATTGTCTGGTAATAGGATATTCTAACTAGTTATACTGACTACTGCTGAATAATACTGGTTGCAGAGTTTGAATGCATTTCTCTTGATTAACTCTAATAGGCTATGCTCACTTGCTCTGCTTTCTGTACAATATTTATGATGGTTGTGCTTATTTTGATCTCCTTATTTTATTGCTTTTAGTCTTACATTCTTTCCTTTTCTCTTCTTTGCAACTTTTATATAGCCACTGAAGACCTGATTGCTTTGCCCCCCCCCCTCACTTGTGTGAACAAGGAATCCTCTCACTCCAGCTAAAAGCAAAGAAATGTCTAACCAGAAATCATCCAAAAATAGACTACAGCCCCAGGTTTAAATCCAGGAACCTTGTTGTTGCCAGATTAGAGAACTAGGCATAGCTCCTCGTGGTCCCCTGCAGAGTTCCTAAGCCAGCAGAGAGCAGAAAAAGCAACTTTCTTGATCATAAGTATTTTTTAAACTTTTTAGTTTGCATTTTTCGATCTTTTGAGCTTTTCAACTACTGTGTGTGCCTATATTACTGTTTTATTACCTTATTTTCCTGTTTTTGTGAGCTTATATTGTTGATTGCACGTGTGGGCTAAAGTATTGCTTAAAAGTAACAAACAGGCTAATACACTCAAGTGTACCAGCCTTTGATAGCAATTTAGTCGAAAACAAAGCATTTACTGCATTTTTTTCTGTCCGTTTGCAAAAAAAAAAAAACAAAAATATTTCTCCTTTCCTAAACTTTCCTAGCTAGTTGTTCCAGTGATCAGATTTTGCTGATCCCTGGGCTTTGTATTTGGTTTCTGTGTTCCTCCATTTTCTTGTGTGGCCAGAGGTAGTTTCTTTACTCACCAGTGGGAGTGGGGAGTACTGAGCTGCTTGTTTGTCCTCAGAGGAGTGGTTAGAAGCAGCAACTAGTAATTAGTCGGCCATTTTGGGTCATTTCCTGTTTTTCCAGCCCCTGCTATAAAGCACGCTTTGGCAGGCTTTTCTGGCATTAGAGAACTAGGCATAGCTCCTCGTGGTCCCCTGCAGAGTTCCTAAGCCAGCAGAGAGCAGAAAAAGCAACTTTCTTGATCATAAGTATTTTTAAACTTTTTAGTTTGCATTTTTCAATCTTTTGAGCTTTTCAACTACTGTGTGCCTATATTACTCCTTGATCTCCTTATTTTCCTGTTCTTGTGAGCTTATATTGTTGATTGCACTTGTGGGCCAAAGTATTGCTTAAAAGTAACAAACAGGCTAATACACTCAAGTGTACCAGCCTTTGATAGCAATTTAGTCGAAAACAAAGCATTTACTGCATTTTTCTGTGTGTTTGCAAAAAAAAAAAAACAAAAATATTTCTCCTTTCCTAAACTTTCCTAGCTAGTTGTTCCAGTGATCAGATTTTGCTGATCCCTGGGCTTTGTATTTGGTTTCTGTGTTCCTCCATTTTCTTGTGTGGCCAGAGGTAGTTTCTTTACTCACCAGTGGGAGTGGGGAGTACTGAGCTGCTTGTTTGTCCTCAGAGGAGTGGTTAGAAGCAGCAACTAGTAATTCGTCGGCCATTTTGTGTCATTTCCTGTTTTTTCCAGCCCCCTGCTATAAAGCACGCTTTGGCAGGCTTTTCTGGCATTAGAGAACTAGGCATAGCTCCTCGTGGTCCCCTGCAGAGTTCCTAAGCCAGCAGAGAGCAGAAAAAGCAACTTTCTTGATAATAAGTATTTTTTAAACTTTTTAGTTTGCATTTTTCAATCTTTTGAGCTTTTCAACTACTGTGTGTGCCTATATTACTGTTTTATTACCTTATTTTCCTGTTTTTGTGAGCTTATATTGTTGATTGCACTTGTGGGCTAAAGTATTGCTTAAAAGTAACAAACAGGCTAATACACTCAAGTGTACCAGCCTTTGATAGCAATTTAGTCGAAAACAAAGCATTTACTGCATTTTTTTCTGTCTGTTTGCAAAAAAACAAAAACAACAAAAAAAATTTCTCCTTTCCTAAACTTTCCTAGCTAGTTGTTCCAGTGATCAGATTTTGCTGATCCCTGGGCTTTGTATTGGTTTCTGTGTTCCTCCATTTTCTTGTGTGGCCAGAGGTAGTTTCTTTACTCACCAGTGGGAGTGGGGAGTACTGAGCTGCTTGTTTGTCCTCAGAGGAGTGGTTAGAAGCAGCAACTAGTAATTCGTCGGCCATTTTGGGTCATTTCCTGTTTTTTCCAGCCCCCTGCTATAAAGCACGCTTTGGCAGGCTTTTCTGGCATTAGAGAACTAGGCATAGCTCCTCGTGGTCCCCTGCAGAGTTCCTAAGCCAGCAGAGAGCAGAAAAAGCAACTTTCTTGATCATAAGTATTTTTTAAACTTTTAGTTTGCATTTTTCAATCTTTTGAGCTTTTCAACTACTGTGTGTGCCTATATTACTGTTTTATTACCTTATTTTCCTGTTTTGTGAGCTTATATTGTTGATTGCACTTGTGGGCTAAAGTATTGCTTAAAAGTAACAAACAGGCTAATACACTCAAGTGTACCAGCCTTTGATAGCAATTTAGTCGAAAACAAAGCATTTACTGCATTTTTTCTGTCTGTTTGCAAAAAAAAAAAACAAAAAAACAAAAAAATATTTCTCCTTTCCTAAACTTTCCTAGCTAGTTGTTCCAGTGATCAGATTTTGCTGATCCCTGGGCTTTGTATTTGGTTTCTGTGTTCCTCCATTTTCTTGTGTGGCCAGAGGTAGTTTCTTTACTCACCAGTGGGAGTGGGGAGTACTGAGCTGCTTGTTTGTCCTCAGAGGAGTGGTTAGAAGCAGCAACTAGTAATTCGTCGGCCATTTTGGGTCATTTCCTGTTTTTTCCAGCCCCCTGCTATAAAGCACGCGTTAGCGCGCTTTAGCGTGATTTAGCGCGGAGCTGCTACCATTGCACACTAGGGCAGCGTCGGTTAATCAGATTTAAACTATTAGGGCTACCTAAAGTCCACTCTTCAAATTTTCCCTTAAAACTACCTTCCTCAAAGTATACTACTGTCCTATTTAGTGTATCCTACAACTATAAATTATCTCTACTTGACTCCCAAGTAGACTATTCTCTATCTGTATAGCGAAGCACTTGCTCCTACAGTACTTATCACCTCGATACAGCACTCTTGTTATAGAAAGTACCCCAAAAAAGCAAACCCCATTTCTCGGTCACCCACATCCCCAGAACCTTTTCTTAAGTTTTTCTGTCTATTCCTTCTAGCATGTCGAGGGATCAGTTGCTAATGTCCTCTCCTGCTCAGCTGGTGAACCTGGGAATATTGAGGCAATGTTACAATTGCCTCATGTACCTGAACAACCCTCTCCTCCTCCCACAAAACACAAATACATGCGAGAGATGCAACTATACGGCCAAACTGGAGGCTGAGCTCTCTCAACATAGGACTGGCATGACCAGACAGGAGGAGAAGGTAACCACACACACTATAGACCCAGTCTCACATAATACCATCACAACCTCAAATCATACACATAAACACACAAAGACATACTCGGAGGCTCTGATCAAAATCTACCAAAACAGCAGAGGCCACCAAAGCAGACACCCAAACAACTACCACCTCAGAACACAACACCTGCAACACATAGACCACACAGTCAGAGTGTCAAGCAGTCACAGCCCTTAAGGCCAAACACAATGCCAGACATACTAGTCATTGGTGACTCCATAGTCAGACACACTGACGTCCGCTCACCAGACTGAGTAAGGAGAAGGTCACAGTAAGCTGTCTGTCGGTGCTAGAATCCGCCACATAACGCATGCACTCAGGTCTCTCAACAGCAGGTACAAGTGACTCTATCATTGTCCACCCTGGTGTTAATGACCTCAGACGTACCTCCTTGGACTACATGAAAAGAGACATAGAGGAGCTCTCTGATTATGTAGCCCAAGCAGGTATGACCCTGACCTTGAGCAGTATCCTACCTTCACCAAGAATGATGCCACAATACAGAGATAAGATGATCAGCTTTAACAATTGGCTTAAACTCTGGTGTCATTCAAAGGGGATCCAATGTCTGTCTGCCTGGGATGACATGCTGGACAAGCCACGCTGCTTCGCAAGGGCGGCTTGCACTTGTCACCCTGGGATTCCGGATTTTGGCAAAGGCTCTTGCCACCCCCATAGTGCCTTTTTAGGCAAGGCTCAAATTCTAAACCTACCACCCTAGAACAAAACAAAGAAAAAAAACTAAGGGTAATGCTGCTCAATGCCAGAAGTCTCAACCTCAAGATGCACGCACTCGAGGCCCTTCTCAGTATGGAGAACATCGATGTCTGTGCTGTGACAGAAACCTGGTTCAAGGCTCCTGAGAGCACCCCAGCACTATCAGGTTTTATCTCATATCATGCGTTCCAGCCCCGAAACATGGACAATACCAAGAAAGGAGGAGGGGTATCCATATTCATCAAGGACACCCACACCTCAAGATTGGTGGCATCGCACGATGCATCGGAAACCATCCAGGTGCAATTAACCATAGGCAAGACTGCTCTGCAATTTGTAGCATGTTACAGGCCACCCTCGCAAACTCAGGAACCTCATATGGCCTTCCTGAAAACACTGGAGGGGATAAATGTATCTCCGAACACCATCATACTAGGTGACTTCAACTACCCTAATATAGACTGGGAACACTACTCAAGCCCAAACACTCTAGCCCAAAAGTTCCTGGAATTCACAAACTCAAATGCCATGGAACAACTAGTCACCATCCCCACAAGAGGAGAAAACATACTTGATCTCATCATCACGAACATGGGAGCACAATGTTCAACGCCAGAAGTATACCCCTCACTGGTGAGATCTGATCACAAACTAATCTCGCTGGAGGTCCTCATCCCGCCCCCACCCGAAATGAAAAAGACCACAGTAAAGAACTTCTCGAAAGCTGACTTCACACTTCTAAAGACTAGTGTGGTCTCCTTTAACATTACTCAAACCGCTGAATCACTTACAAATGCCTTCTACCAGCACCTGCAGGGCTGCATGGATCAGGCAATCCCAAGCAAAACAAAGACTCTTTGTACCAAAGGCAAGCGTCCAGTCTGGTGGACCCCAGCCATAAACAAACTCTACAACAAAAGGAGAAAGCTACTACAAGATAGAGCAAAATCCTTAAAAGGTAAGACACCGCTGATCACTATAAGTAAAAAGCTAAGAGCTCTCATAAAATCATCCAAAGCTAATTTTGAGAAAAAAATGGCTAAGGACTCTAAAGACAACCATAAGGCATTCTTTAGCTATGTCAGAAACCTAGGAGGAAACTCCCAGATATGCTCAGAATTAGTTCAAAATGATGTGAAGATTACTGATCCTACAGACATTGCCAACATACTGGCTGAAAGGTTCAGTGCAAACTTCTCCGCGCCTCCCCCCCTAAAGGAGAGATATCTATACCAAATGATTGTAGCCCCCCAAACATCTCTAAAGCCCAGGTGAGAATTGCTCTCTCCAAGGCAAAGAGCACAGCATCCATGGGACCTGATGGTGTCCCCGGCTGTGTGCTCCATGAACTCAACGAGGAATTAAACCCACAGTTAGGACAGCTGTTTAATCTTAGTCTCACCTCTGGATACGTACCCAGGGAGTGGCGCACAGCGACTGTGGTCCCACTCCACAAAGGTGGTGCCTCCACCGACCCTGGAAATTACCGTCCCATTAGCTTGACAAGCCTTATCTGCAAAGCCATGGAGAGCATCATAATGGATCTCATAAATAAAGACATAGGGAACTTGCAGACTTTGGATCCAATCCAGTTTGGCTTTGTCAAAGGCAGATCATGCCTTCTAAACTTGGTTGACTTTTTTGAAACAGTCACCAAGGCCATTGACGAGGGAAAGGCAGTCCATACAGCCTACCTAGACCTGGTGAAGGCTTTTGATACAATACCTCACTCGGGTATCATTGAAAAACTCATCAACTTAAATGTAAACCCATACATTACAAGATGGGTTGCAAACTGGCTGAGTGACAGAACCCACAGGGTCAGAGTTGCTGGCGCCATGTCAGACTCAAAGCCTGTCACAAGTGGTGTCCCACAGGGCTCAGTCCTGGGCCCACTCTTGTTTGGCATCTACTTTTCTGAAGTACAAGCAAACACAGGAGGGTTATGGCTGACAAAGTATGCAGATGACTGCAAACTGGGCCGTGGTTGAAAACACATCCGACACAGATATCCTTCAGAAGGGTCTCACAGAAAGCGGATAACTGGTGCCAGAGCCATGGCCTAAAGTTAAATGCCAAGAAATGCATAGTCATACCCTTCGGGAAAAATAAGGTTACCCCTAGCTACCATATAGGTGGCAATCCCTGAACACAGAAGAAGTTATTAGGGACCTGGGAACCCAGGTTGACAGTAGCCTTTCATTCGACACTCATATTGCTAAAGTAGTTAGGAAGACCTTCTACATTGCCCACCTTATCATGAAGGGATTCACATCTAGATCAAGGGAAGTCATAGTCTCCCTATACTCATCACTCATCAGACCAATGATCGAGTACAATGCCCCATTCGGAATGTATCTGACCCGACACTTGCAGCAGCTGGAGAGGCCACAAAGTTCCTCACCAAAAGGATAAAGGGTCTCAAAATCTGTCTTATGCTGCCCGACTGAAAGAACTCCAGTTATATTCAGTTGCTTACCGCTTGCTCAGAGGTGACCTATGCCTGACATACAAGGCCATGTCAAACCCAGATTTGATGAACATGCTTCATCTCAAAAAATCTAGATCCCTCAGAGCCACAAGGGCGGGAGACTTAAACCTCGACACGGTTATTAATAGGACGTGCTGGAGGGATAGATTCATCACCCAAAGACTCCCAATGCTGTGGAACAAAATCCCGGTTTATGTGAGGCAGAGCACCTCGCTGGCCTTGTTCAAGAGGAATCTTGACCAATGGATGGGAGATCGCAGATACAACCCAGGGGTTACCTCAGTGTCACTGCTAGACAGAGGCACAGCAAAATAATGGGCATAGTTTCTCCAAACTAAAGGGGTGGCGTAAGCCACAAAACTATGGGCTAGGCTTATAAATGCCCTTGGGCAGATAGCCTAGTATGAACCTATGAACCTATGAACCTATGTGCAGTGTAGGTGCCAGCTTTTATGACTACTGGTATGCCTTGTTAAAAATCTGTTACATTCAGCTAGAGTGCATACCCCAGGGGCAACAGCTGCAAACCTTCTTCCTCTTAGGCCATCCAACCCCTTTCATCCATTTCACTGTTGATACTTTGTTATATTTTAAGGTGTTTAGCCCCTCTCAATAGTCATAGCATTCAGTCGCTCTTCCTCAATACTGGTTCTTCACTAAACACCAAACAGAGGTGCAAAGTCCCTAGCTGCTTTTATCTTCAGCTGTATTGTATGCAGCAAACAATGAGCAAAGGGAATACAAATATAAAAGAGAATAAAATATGCCATTGCAGACTAGTAAGCAGCATACAAATTCTACCTGTGGTGTACTCCGACACATAGTTTTTCTTGGAGAAACCTTCTAGTCCTTGAACAAGGGTACCTGTATGTTTACCTTATTTCCTTTGCTGTCCTTTGATAATTAGCTAGGTTAGCAGAGTGCCTTGGATTCTCCCCTGCTACTTTAAATTCCACTTGATGGTTTCCCTCCCTTCACCCACCCCCAAGTGATTGCTCAGGTACAACACACCAAAGGTTTTAAAAACCTGGATGCCATATTTGCTCTAATTGCTTCTGAAAGCCCTCCAGGTGTAGCATCTCTAGTAAGTGATAGTATTATGTTTCTTTTTCTCAATGTTGTCTTCTACACTGTAAACTCACTGTCCCTAGTATTACAGTAATTACTATCTAAGGTAGCTTTCCAGTTATTTATTTATTTTTTTGCTGCTATAGTTTATATTTGGATATTAGAAGCCTATGTTTTTGTTTTTGCTTACTCCCAATTTCAGTAAACCTGATACAGAGTTCCTCTGAATGATAGAGCTAAGGTAGAAATACTCTTCCTTTTTAAGTGCTGAATGATATATATGGTAAACTGGTGAAACTGATACATTGTTGCAATATTGTCTGGTAATAGTATATTCCACCTAGTTACACTGCTGCTACTATATATTCTGTTTCTGTAAGTTAAAGATACATTTTATAGTGCTGAATGATATTTATGGTAAACCTGTGAAACTGCTACATTGTTGCCTTATTGTCTGGTAATAGTATATTCCCACCAGTTACACTGCTGCTACTATATATTCTGTTTCTGTAAGTTAAACATATATTGTAAAGTGCAGAATGATATTTATGGTCAATTGTTGAAACTGCTACATAGTTGCAATATTGTCTGGTCATAGGATATTCTAACTAGTTATACTGACTAGTGCTTAAATAATACTGATTGCAAAGTTTGAAGGTATTTCTTTTGATGACTTCTAATAGGCTGTGTTCACTTGCTCTGCTTCCTGTACAGTATTTATGATGGTTGTGCTTATTTCGATGTCCTTATTTTATTGCTTTTAGTCTTTCATTCTTTCCTTTTCTTTTCTTTGCAATTTTTAGAGCCACTGAGGACCTAATTGCTTTGGGTCCACCAACCCCCACTTGTGTGAGCAATAAATCCTCTCACTCCAGCTAAAAGCAAAGAAAAGTCTAACCAGCAATCATCCAAAAATAGACAGAAGCCCCAGGTATAACTCCAGGAACCTTGTTGTTGCCACTTGTGCAGTGTAGGTGCCAGCTTTTGTGACTACTGTTATGCCTTGTTAAAATCTATTACAGTCGGCTAGAGTGCATACCCCAGGGTCAATAGCTGCAAACATTCTTCCTCTTAGCCCACCCCACCCCACCCTTTTATCCATTTCACTGTTGATACTTTGTTGTATTTTAAGGTATTAAGCCCCTCTCAATAGTCATAGCCTTCAGTCCCTCCTCCTCAATACTTGTTCTTCACTAAACACCAAACAGAAGTGCAAAGTCTCCAGCTGCTTTTATCTTTAGCTACATTGCGTGCAGCAAACAATGAGCAAAGGGGAATACAAATATAAAAGAGAATACAATCTGCCATTGCAGACTAGCAAGCAGCATACAATTTCTACCTGTGGTGTACTCCTACACATAGTTTTTCTTGGAGAAACCTTTCAGTCCTTGAACAAGGGTGCATGTATCTTTACCTTATTTCCTTGGCTGTCCTTGATAATTCGCTAGGTTAGCAAAGTGCCTTGGAGTCTCCCCTTCTACTTTAAACTCCAGTTGATGGTTTCCCCTTCCTTCCCCCACCCCCAAGTGATTGCTCAGGTACATCACACCAAAGGTTTAAAAACCCTGGATGCCATATTTGCTCTAATTGCAGCTGACAGCCATCCAGGTGTAGCATCTCTAGTAAGTGATAGTATTATGTTTCATTTTCTCAGTGTTGTATTCCACACTGTAAACTCACTGTCCCTGCATAGAGTATTACAGTACTTTCTTTCTAAGGTAGCTTGACAGTTATTTTTTATTCTTGCTGGTATAATTTATATTTGGATATTAGAAGCTTATGTTTTTGTTTTTGCTTGCTCCCAATTTCAATAAACCGTATTCAGAGTTCCTCTAAATGATAGTGCTAGGGTAGAAATACTCTTTCTTTTTTAAGTGCTGAATGATATATATAGTAAACTGGTGAAACTGCTACACTGTTGCAATATTGTCTGGTAATAGTATATTCCACCTAGTTACACTGACTGCTGCTTTTTCTGTAAGTTAAACATACATTGTATAGTGCTGAATGATATTTATGGTAAACCTGTGGAACTGCTACATTGTTGCCTTATTATCTGGAAATAGTATATTCCAACTAGTTACACTGCTGCTACTATATATTCTGTTTTTGTAAGTTAAACATACATTGTAAAGTGCAGAATGATATTTATGGTAAACTGGTAAAACTGCTACATAGTTGCAATATTGTCTGGTAATAGGATATTCTAACTAGTTATAGTGACTGCTGCTGAATAATACTGGTTGCAGAGTTTGAATGTATTTCTTTTCTTCTAATAGGCTATGTTCACTTGCTCTGCTTTCTGTACAATATTTATGATGGTTGTGTTTATTTTGATGTCCTTATTTTATTGATTTTATTCTTACATTCTTTCCTTTGCAACTTTTATAGCCACTGAGGACCTGATCACTTTGGGTCCCCCCCTCACTTGTGTGAGCAAGGAATACTCTCACTCCAGCTAAAAGTAAAGAAACCTCTAACAAGCAGTCATCCAAAAATAGACAGCAGCCCCAGGTTTAACTCCAGGAACCTTGTTGTTGCCACTTGTGTAGTGTAGGTGCCAGCTTTTGTGATTACTGTTATGCCTTGTTAAAATCTGTTACAGTCAGCTAGAGTGCATACCCCAGGGGCAACAGCTGCAAACCTTCTTCCTCTTAGCCCACTCCTTTCCTCTGTTTCACTGTTGATACTTTGTTGCATTTTAAGGTATTTAGCCCCTCTCAATAGTCATAGCCTTTAGTGTCTCCTCCTCAATACTTGTTCTTCACTAAACACCAAACAGAGGTGCAAGGTCTTCAGCTGCTTTTATCTTTAGTACATTGTGTGCAGCAAACAATGAGCAAAGGGGAATACAAATATAAAAGAATAAAATCTGCCATTGCAGACTAGTAAGCAGCATACAAGTTCTACTTGTGGTGTACTACACATAGTTTTTCTTGGAGAAACCTTCCAGTCCTTAAACAAGGGTGCCTGTATGTTTACCTTATTTCCTTTGCTGTCCTTTGATAATTATCTAGGTTAGCAGAGTGCTTTGGATTCTCAAGTGCTACTTTAAATTCCAATTGATTGTTTCCCTCCTTTCCCCCACCCCCCAAGTGATTGCTCAGGTACAACATACCAAAGATTTTAAAAACCCTAGATGCCATATTTGCTCTAATTGCAGCTGAATGCCCTCCAGGAGTAGCATCTCTAGTAAGTGTCTCTGGACTAGCTGATAGAACTTAACTAAAAAAAACTATCTGGAAGGTGTAGCCCTGCTCCGTTCGCTTACCTCGCTCCTCTCCCACCCCATTCCCACCCATCCCCTTATTACCTTTATATCTATCCATACAACCACACACCCTCACTTCCTCCCAAATCCCCCACCCCTCTACTTCCTGTTCTCATACTAACTCCCTTCTTTGCTTCTCCCCACACTTACCTACTATCCACTATCATAGACTACTATACCTTACTCCCACCCCTTCCTCTCATCCTCTGCTCTACATCCCATAAATGACATGTCTTTTACAACTCAAGCTATACTCTTACCTTCTCTACTCCTTATACTCTATCACCTCACCTCCTATCACTCATAATTACCTACTCCCTATTACCATCCATTAAACACCACTCTTACCTCAAGTACTACACCACAACCCTATCTACTAATTTGTCCCTTCATTCTTCCCCCCACCACTCATTCCTAAAATAAAAATATCTCCCCCTTCCCCTTTAAAACAAAAAAGCCTACTTACTCAAATTAAAACCCATTACAAACCTCTACTTCTATCTGGTGACATTCATCCTAACCCAGGCCCTACAGACACTACCCTGAACAATAACCCACCTGTATCTAAACCTGCCAACTCTTCCAACCCACAAAAACAAGTACAATTCTGCTCTATTAATGTCAGGAGCCTTGTAAATAAAGTTCAAGAACTCCATGCTTGGATAGCTAACTCTACTCCTGACATAGTTACCCTAACTGAAACATGGTTTAAACCACACCATCTGGACAGTGAAATCACCCCTCCTGGCTATAATATCCTTAGATTAGATCTACCTAAGAGAAAAGGAGGAGGAGTCTCCGTACTCTACTCCAACTGTCTCTCCCAAATCAGTCCCACACTAGACTTAGCCTCCTTCTCGCCAGCTGAACTCCCACTGACCAACTTCAAACTTAACAGTTTCAACACCATAACTGTTGCAGCAATCTATATTCCCCCTGGTGATAACATTAACATACTTGAGAACATTCCATCTCACCTCTCACATACCATCCACAATGAAATAAGTATACTGGGAAATGTAAATATTGATTGGCTTACAATATAAGCTCCCAACACTACTTCCTGTATAAACCTACATTGGTTTGAGCAGCTAATCGCAACCCCAACCTACATTAATAAATCTCACCTACCTAGCTCTCTTCTTGACTGGATATTGGTCTCCCACCCTCAAAACTATCATAACTCCCAAACCCTTCCAAATGCCCTCAGTGACCACTCGCCCTATAACAGTTACCAGACATAACCCCCACCTTACCAAACCTAACACATTTATTACCACCTGCTCACTTTCTCATTTCCGATCTAACTCCTTTATTCACCAACTCTCCAAAATTAACTGGTCTTACCTCACCACTCTTCCTTTTGATGATGCTGTCCACTCCTTTAACACTACATTCCTAAACATTCTTAACTCCCTTGCTCCTCTTCGCACGATTAGAATCAAATCTAATACTGCTCCTTGGCTCACTAAATCTACCAGAACCCTCATGAAAGATCAGGATAGGATTTGGGAAATATGGACTACAACTAGTACCCCTTCTCTTCTTCAGAAATATAAAGAACTCAGAAATAAAATAAAAAAAATCATCCATTATGACAAAATAAACTTCTATGTCAATCCACCCTCTACTTTTTAATCAGACCCAAAGAAATTATGGAGCTCTATTAAACAGACTCTTCATCCAGGAAACCCTTCCACTCCTAACCCATGTCCCAATGCAACAACTGAAGACATAGCCAACAAATTTAACAATCATTTTATAAACTCAATAACCTCCATTATAAATCCCCCCCCCAGAAACAACACAAGCACCCCCACAAACTCTATACCTCTTCCAAACCCTCCTAACTCCTCCTCTCTAAAAGCAGTATCAACTAACTATGTAAAGTCATTACTCTCTAAACTTAAACCTTGCTCCCCATCTGTTGAAAAACTACCCTCTTACTTCCTGCAGATTGCCTCTGAACCTCTTGCATATCTTGTATCCATCGTAATCAACCAATCCATTTCTGAATCCTATATCTCCACTGTATGGAAGAATTTCTTTACTCTACCCATTCACAAAGGGGGCAACTCCTCAGACATGTCCAACTCCTCAGACATGTCCAACTTCAGACCGATTGCCATACTCTTTCCACTCTCAAAAATCCTAGATCAATGCATTCACAAGCAGGTAATGCATTACCTTCACCAGGAAAACCTTCTCACACCCATACAGCATGGTTTCCGTCCCAAGCATAGTACAACTACTGCACTCCTATCATTCATCAACATAGTCTCCCTAGCTCATGATAATAATAAACTTATCTCATGCCTATTCCTTGACCTTTCTAAAGCCTTTGACACTGTCTCTCACCCAATCCTTCTAGATAAACTCACTAACTTACATTTCTCACCCCCTACTATCTCCTGGTTTTCCAGCTATCTCTCTACCTGCCAGCAATCAGTTAAATAGTTCTCAGAACTATCCTTCCCTCTCACTGTACAAATGGGAGTTCCCCAAGGGTCCGTACTTGGACCACTACTCTAATATTTTCACCAACTTGCTCTACTCCTCTTGTCCCCAATCATCTCGTGTGCAATATGCTGATGACTCAACTGAACCATTGTTGACAACCCAACTGACCTCCACTCAACTACCCAGGCATCCTTCCACACCATTGAGACTTGGCTTAGTGATGCCAAACTAATACTTAATCCAAAAAAAAAACTAAGCTCCTACTTTTCCTCCCTAAAAACATCACCACACTCAGTACATTTACCATCTTATCCTACAACAACACTATCATCTCGGCTAAATCTAGTACTAAATTGCTGGGTGTTACAATAGATGATCAGCTTAAGTTTGATCTCCATATTACTAACTTGGTAAAAAGAACTCATCAGAAACTTGGACACCTTTTCCATAGCAAGAAATACTTAACTAACACTGACCAAATAACTCTCTCCCAGGCTTTATTACTCCCAACACTCCTGTACAGCTGCCACATATTCACAAACCTAAATTCTACACTTATTTCCAAACTTGAAACTACCTATAATAAGATTGCCAGATTTGCAGCTAACCAAACCTGCAAATCACTCCACTACTTAGCACTACAGCAATTAGACTGGCTAGAATTCCCTCGGCTGCTCCAGCTGTACCAACTACAAATCATCCACTCTCTCCTCTATCTACCCTCCTTCTGCCCCAGCCTCTCCACTATCATATCCAAATAATCTCCTGCTAGGATGCTATGTAGCTCAAATCAAGAATTATTAGACATCTACAAACTCAAAACCAAAATAGACTGCCTTCTCTGTAAGTATAACCAAGCTATATCCTGGAACCAACTCCCCTTGGAAATAAAATCCCTCCATCATAGCAAAAGTTTCAAATTAGCCACAAGGAAATACTTAAAAATAAAGTAGTCTTGCCATTGTAGCCAAACACCCTGAAACTACTGTCATTTCACCTATTTCACCACATCACTCTTAATGTATCTCTAACACTATTTCCCTGCCTCTTCTACCTCTTCCCTTCCTCTTCTACCTCTTCCCTCCCTCTATCTCCAACCACTCTTAATTCTTACAGTCTCAAAACAACCTACCTGTCTAGTCTGCCTCCTATACTCTACCTCCCTTACATCTTCTACTAGCCATACTTACTTTCCTTTCTTGTCTCCAAAGTCCTGTACAACTAGATCCTACCCACTTTAAATAAGCATCTGCCTAACTATTAACTCATTTTGCTCTAAGTAGCTTAAATAATATTGTAACTAGTCACATTTTCTTCTGCTAATTGTTTAAAACCTTGTTTGTAACAACTCACATACTTGTCTGCCAATTATTAATACTCTATAATTGAATTGCCTAAGGAGCTTTTTTTCTCTCCAGGTCTCTGCTTGGAAGATCCTGTAGCTGATTGTTACTATGTTATCAATATTGAATTAATTGTTTTCTAGTTCTGAGGAGCTTTTCTCCCTGGGTCTCTGCTGAAAATGAGCCAAAAGCTCAGCCAGACTAACCCGGTTAACAAATGTAAAATAAATAAATAAAATAAATAAATATGTAACCTATGTGGCACATCCAATAACTGCAAAGACATATGTGACAGCACTACATAGTTGTTAGGGGTTTTATACCCTGTACTGGTAGGTATGTGACACAAACATGCTTGTGTTTTACTCTCCCACCCCTCTCTGACTATTCTTTGCCTCTGTCTGCCTCTCTCACTTCCTCTCTGTTGGATGTGGAGACTTACACCTGCTGTGCTTAGGCAGCAGCATGTGTATTTTAAGTGTTGCTCATGATCAGCTGATGGCCTTTGCATGAATTGCAGCCCTTCTCTAGCTGATTGCATATGGAACAGCTGTGGTAACATTCCCATAGCCAATTGCATGGAAACACCCTCCAATATCTAGGAACATCATGTTGGTGTTGGGCCTTTACATTCACTGTGAGCAGGAACTCTATCCGTTGTTTAGCAAACTGCATCTCAGATGGATTAGGGATCTACCTCTAACAACATGCATTGTGGAAACAGGACAACACACAGGAGGGTGATGTGCCTGACCTGACTACAGACTGTAAGTGTTGCTATACTGCATTTGGAGTAATGTTGGTTTAACAGGCTGTGTGTGGATATGGCTATCCTACATGTTTTAATAGCTGCCATGTCAGTGCTATGTTTGAGGAAACCCCCATCTGTAGGGTCTTCTGCAGACTGGGCAGTGTGTGGTGCCTTTTGTTTCATACGTTATCCACAGAAAACCTGTCTGAAATGCAGAAGGTAGTGTGAGGATTGCAGTCTGTAGATGGTGACAATCGTGAGAGTAACTTACTTCATATCCCTCATAGGACATATGTTGCAACAAACCCTGTTACAACAGTAAATTAATGAGGGTATCACAGCAACATGTCAATATTGGCCCTGTGCATGTGCCTCCAACCACAACTCTGTCAGCCTTTGTATATATGACATGCAGTAAGACGTGCATATGTGCTGTACACCATAATTAGTGTCATTATATCTGATAACAAGCCAGTGAGATATCAGACTTCTACACATGTTATGTGTAGTAGGGATTACAATTTATGAAATAACCTGGACATTCTGTGGTTGTGTGTACAGTATTGAAGTATGTGTACTCATGGTGATTGTCAACACTTTGTGTATTGTTCATATGTACTTTGGCCTGTGTACAGATTGTGGTAGAGGTCATTGTTCGTAGTCCTGTTCTATCTGATGTTGCATGCTGCTCCACTGTATGTTACCCTATCAGCTTACACATCTGTAGGGCCATGCACACACATGTCCCATACCACAGACAGGTTTTGGACAACACTGTGGAGCTGCCCAGTATATGTAGGGTTAGTGTGTGAATAGCACATATGAGGATGGTGTTGCACAGATAGTCCATATACTGTAATATCACGCTAGCTTACCATATGTTGCTGTGGCTGTGTTCACTAGTCCATATACTGTAATATCACGCTAGCTTACCATATGTTGCTGTGGCTGTGTTTACATTGGTTGCGGTTATACACTTTCACACAGGTGTATCATACTCTGTGCTGTGACAAGCCTGTAGAGCCTGCTACACATGCTGGTACATGTACATTCCCCCATAGGAAGTGTAGGCCAGTGTTGAGCCAGTCTGCCTGTAGCCTGCAGAGTGCATTGTTTCATGCCTAGCAGATTAGTGTACTTACCCAGTGAGATGACATGTCCAGATACTTGACAGATGTACTGCTGTTGGGCCACCATAACAGTCATGTATGTCAGACAGAGCAGTGGGATGCTGTACAGATGTATGTCAATATTTAGTGGCTAGTATATGGCCTTGGCACCTCCATACCAGCAGTTATGTGTCAGGGCAGACATCGGTGTGTGAATGCATAACCTATGGGGGCAAATGTGTATCAGTAGTTACGTGTTATACCCATCTACATGGCTGGCAACATCCATATTGTCAGGCTTGGTCCACGTCTTGCACTAAGGGGTTCTGTGTATACCTCTGAACTGTCCAAAGTGTCAGACTGTCCACATATATTGGCTAATATCTATGCTGTAGTCCAAAGGAGCATTATGTGCTAGCAGTGGTACTGTCCTGTGATGTCCTTAGGATGTCTGTCAGTAGCCAATGGTGCACATGATAAAAGCAGATGTGACCAACCACACACACCATGTCTATGATGGCTTAAGGTATCTGGATGTACATTACCATACAATTCACCTTGGGTAAATGCAGGGCTACCATCTCCTGCCATATAGACTGTTCTGTCTGTCAGTGTGCTTGTGATGGCGCCAGTTATGCCTTATGTAACAGTTACATCCCATTGTGTCAACTGAGTTCTTTACCCCCTAGGGACTGTGTACAGAGTATAGATAGAGGCTGCTGACCTATACATCTGCACTGCTTACTGTTGATTGTTTTGTATCCTTTGGCCCAGTCTGTCTTTACTATTGTACTACTTGAAGGCCTCGGCCTGGACAGCAACATTTGTAAACCTTTCTGAACTACTGTATTAGTGTAACTGCTTCACAGTTGCATTACTCTGTTTATATGGATGTCAGTGTCTAAACCGCTATGTGACATGGCATATACAACTTTAATAGTGCACAAATAAAGCTTCCCCATTTATGCAAACCTGTGTGCGGTGTTAAATCCTTTGAACTCTCTGTGGGTATATGTTGCAGGCAACGATTGTCATTTGTATGAGTGGCTCATAAAGTGTCCATTTGTTAAGGTGGCAACTGTAGGCATAGTGGCTGTTCCATATTATGTGCACCTTCTACATATGTATCTTACCATACATATCTCTGCGTGTGTATGTGTAGTTACATAAATATCTATATATATGTATACATATATATGTATATCTGTATCTGCATATATGTATCCTAGGGATGTTGATAGCTTCCACATTGTACATTCCGTATTGGAGCCAGACTGTACTGCATGATGTATTAGCATTACTGCATTCCAAAGGCATGCATCTGGAGCATTTCTCCCTGGGTCTCCGCTGAAAACAGGCTCTGTGGAACCTAGTCGGACTTTCCCGATCAACAAATGTTAAATAAATAAATAAAATAAAGTATTACTGATACCAACCTGGCATCATAGAGGTGGGATGGAGTACTGTAAATATCTTGTGCCCATGTCGTGTCAGGGCCTGGTTATGGGATCTACAACAGTTGGTAGTGTATTTGCAGGGCAGATGTGTTTGGCTATGGGGGGGGTACCTATTCGTACAAGACGTATGTTGATTGGGGCCTCTCACCCCCATTAACGGTGCATGGGGACATATATGTTTTTATGTTCCTGCTATCTACAGCTTTATGTCCGTATATACCTATATAGATATATATATCTGCTTACATATATATAACTTGCTGTGTGTATCTATAGATGTATGGATTTGTATGTATATATGTTTTATATATATATATATATATATATATATATATATATAAAACATATGTGTGTGTGTGTGTGTGTATATGTATGTATATATATATATATATATATATATATATATATATATATATATATATATATATGTATATATATATATATATATATATATATGTATGTATATATATATATATATATATATATATATATATATATATATATATATATATATATATATATATATATATATGCTTTATCTGTTTAGATATTAATATATACACACACACATACATCTACATGTTGGAATGCATTCCCTGTACTGTTGAATGACTAGGCTGGATGATATATTTGTATAAACATCAATGTTAGGTATATCTGACATGGCTTAGTGGTAAATCACTTAGGCTATGGTGTGCAGGGTCCTGCGTTTGAGCCTTGCAGAGGATCTTTATTTTGTTGCTGGGTAGAACAATGGCAGATGCATACAGAGTGATTAAGGCACTTTTGAGCAGTTGTTTTTGCATGGATTTGCAAGGAGGTATGCACTGCTAACTTCTGGTTACAGTTTCTTATACTCCGTTAACTTCTAAATTGCTTAACTTGTGTAGGTGTTGCTTACCCCCGCGCAAACAGCCTTAAACCCACTTACTGCTGCTTAAAAGTGCTTACTCCCACTTAACCCCACGCTAATTTCTTTAAAAGAAAAGAAAAAGGGTTGATAGGAATGTGGTGAAAAATGGGAACAAAGAGGGGAAAGACAGTAGAGAAAATAGCTAGGGATGTGCAGGAAGGGTGTGGGGAAGGTCCATAGCTGCCCATTACTTCTACAGCAACAGCTGTGCATATACACTGAATTTGAAGGTAGATTTGGACACTCAGACCCCTGGGAGAGGGGTGAGGACAACAATAATAAGTTGTGATTCCAATTAGACCTGATTACATGTGTTCAGTGGACACATGCAAAAGGAACAGCTATAAATGGGGTGAGATGTTTTTTGGGGAACAGATTGCTCTTTTTTTCTTTTGTTTTTCAGGTGAGAGTGGGATGTTGGGGAGGGACAGTAGGTATATTTGGGGAGGTAGGTTAACAGACAAGACAAACAAGATGCATACAGGGGCAGTATGTGACACGTGGGGGGTAAACACCTTGATGGGGAGGGTTGTTTGGAAATCGGAAGCCCATGAGCCCCCTAGTAGAAACCATGTGACTGAGGTCCCCACCCATGGGCAGTTACCACAGCACCTTCACAGCCCCCGAAGGTGGCTGTACTAGGGGATGAGTCACAGAGCCAGCCTGACCCTCTAGTTGTGACACACGGCCTTCAAGCTGGCATAGCAGATCACCAAGCTGCTGGTTGAACTCGCTACACACCATGACTCAGACCTGGCAACGGGTGACAGGTTCCTGTCCACGCCCCCTCCCAGGGGGGGTGAGCCCCATCCCGCGAGGTGGTTCCACCCGAAGGTGGTGCAGGATCAATGGACAGGAATGTCCCGGGTTGGGCCCCAGACATGCTGGTGCCCGGTGTCACAGCCAGCTTAGGTGGGGCAGATAGGTCTGCTGGGACCGGCCTTCCCAAATGTGCTATAGTGTTTAGAGTTTATCATCATATGTGGGTTAGTAATAGTCAACACATTCCAGGGTTAGATATAACAGCATGCAGATATATTCCTATTAACCCAGAC
This sequence comes from Protopterus annectens, assembly GCF_019279795.1. Taxonomy (NCBI): domain Eukaryota; kingdom Metazoa; phylum Chordata; order Ceratodontiformes; family Protopteridae; genus Protopterus; species Protopterus annectens. Next base: position 21,075,551 of record NC_056727.1, on the reverse strand, counting down.
ACCAGATATGGAACAGTTGCATAGCAAATGGAACACATGCATATATGGGACCACAGTGGTATTAAGAACAGCATGCAGGTACATTGATGGCACCATGCCACCAATGTTGGAATAATTCAATATAGCACATGCATGGGAACAATTAAAATATTTATCAAACAATAGGGCATTGTCAGATCATTGGAGTCATTACATACCAGTTGGGGTAGGTATGTTTATTGTTGGAGATATAGTGGGGGGGAGTGAAAGATGTCAATTAACAACTAGTATATTCCTGTAGTCCTACATTACTTTACTAGTCAGTGCTGTTTATCTGTACCTTGCATGTCTTACTACACTATCCTATAGCCTTAGTTTGGACAGTGATATGGCTGTCATCATTGTTATACATGAACTGGATTTACCTGCAGTATACACCTCTTACCTGGTGTACCTATGGAGGGAATGTATGTTAACACTAACTGTTTCTACACATACTCCTAGATTCTGGGTTGATGTTGTGCACATAGCTATCCAACTCTTTCTGCACAGACTCTGGCCATATGTTGACCACATGCAGGTGTACCGGGACATATCTAGAGTATTGCCCTATTCAACCTTTAGTGACTTGACACACACATGTACATGCTTTCCTACACAGTTATATTATGTAGCACAGTGTGGGTGACAGTGATCAGTGATGCTTTATTATTCATTGGTTCATAGGTAGGTACTAGGCTATTGGCCCTAGGGCCTATACAAGCCTAGCCAAAAATGTACCCTGGCTTTCGCCACCTAAGAAAATTATTTTCCTGTGCCCCTGTCAAGCAGAACCACAGAAGTGATCTCCGGGGTAAATTTCCTATTACCCATCCAATCATCAAGATTTTTCTTGAAGAGTGCTAATGAGGAGCTCTGTTTGACATAGATAGGTAGTCTGTTCCGGAGTATGGGAAGTCTCAGGGACAGGAATCTATCCCTCCAGCATGTTCTGTTTATTGTGGTGACAAGGTTTAGGTCCCTAGAGCATGTAGCTCAGTGGGATTGGGGTTTCTTTAAGTGGAGCATGTCCAACAGCTCTGGGTTTGACATAGCTTTGTATGCTAGGCAGAGATCACCTCTGAGTAGGCGATATGCGATGGAGTAAAGCTGGAGTTTTTTGAGACTGTCTGCATAAGGCATCTGTTTGAGGCCAGTAATCCTCTTTGTGAGGTATTTTTGTGGCCTTTCCAATTGTTGTAGATATCTTGTGAGGTACATACCAAAAGGGGCGTTGCACTCTATAATGGGTCTGAGTGATGAGTAGAGGGGAACAATGACCTCTTTTTTTCTGGATGAGAAACCTTTTGTAATGAGGTTTGCCATGTAGAAGGATTTCCTGACCACTTTGGCAATGTGATTATCAAAGAAGAGACTACTGTCCACCTGTGTCCCAAGGTCTCATCACACTTTCGGTGTTAAGTAGACTACCACCTATGTGGTAGTTCATGGGTACAGAATTTTTACCAAAGGGGATGACAATGCACTTTTTGGCATTGAGCTTGAGACCATGTCTTTGACACCAGGCAACTGTCTCAGTGAGGCCCTTTTATAGGATGTCCACATCATTAAGAGTTTCAATTATGGCTCCTAGTTTGCAGTCATCTGCAAATTTAGTTAGCCAAAGACCTTCTGTGTTAGCCTGTACTTCAGAGAAGTAGATACCAAACAGGAGAGGACCCAGGACTGAACCCTGTGGTACTCCACTTGTCACTGGTCTGAAGTCTGATTTGGTGTCTGCTACTTTCACAGTGTGGGTTCTTTCAGTAAGCCAGTTGGCAACCCATCTTGTGACATAGGGATTTATACCTAGTTTAGTGCGTTTATCTATAATTCCAGAGTGGGGGATGGTGTTGAACGCCTTGGCGAGATCTAGATAGGCTGTGTGAACCACCCTACCCTCATCCATGGCCTTGCTGACTACTTCAAAGAAGTCTTATCAGGTTTAGGAGACATGATCTGCCTTTTACAAACCTGAACTGTGTGGGGTCCAGGGTTTGGTGATCTCAAATGTCTTTGTTTATGAGTTCCATGATGATACATTCCATGGCCTTGCAGACGAGGCTCGTCAGGCTAATGGGGCGGTAGTTCCCGGGGTCTATTGTGGCCCCCCCCCTTTGTGGAGTGGGATAACTGTCATGGTGTGCCATTCAATGGGCACAAAGCCTGAGGTGAGGCTATGATTGAACATGATACTTAGGTGGGGTGCCAGTTCATTCTGTAGTTCATGTAGAAGGCAGCCTGGGATGTTGTCAGGTCCCATGGATGCTGTTTTCTTGGCTTTGGAGAGTGAAGTTTTTACCTGTGCAGCCGTGATTACAGGAACTTTGCATTCTTCCGGTATAAAGATGGACCCTTTAGGGGGTGAGAGGGGGGAAAAGTTAGCACTGAACCTATCTGCCAGGATGTTAGCAATATCAGTTGGTTCTGTATATTTAGTGTCATTGTGCTGTAACTCAGAGCAGATCTGAGTGTTGTCTTTGAGATTTTTAACATAGCTATAGAATACTTTGTGGTTGTCTTTAGAATCAGTGGCAATTTTGTTTTCATAACTGGCTTTGGAGGATTTTATGAGGGAATCTCAGCTTTTTACTGAGGCTGAACAGGGAGTTCCTCCAATCATGGGATTTTACTCTTTTTTGCAACAGTTTCTTTCTTCTGTTGTAGAGTTTGTTTATGGCAGCAGACCACCAGATTGGCTTCTTTTTTTGGAGGATAGCATCTTGGTTCTGTTAGGGATAGCATGATCCATGCACTTGTGTAAGTGCTTATAAAGTGCATTTGTGTAGGATTCAGCAGTTGTACCTCTATTGTCCATCTGCATGGATGTCATGAAGTTTGACACTTCTGTCTTAAGAAGCGTGAAGTTGGCTTTGGAGAAATTTTTTACGGTTGTTTTCCTAATGGGGGGTGGGCGCGGGATGTGGATGTCTATGGTGATTAGCTTGTGGTTGGATCTGACCAATGAGGAGCTGACCTCTGGTGTGGAACACCTGTCACCCATGTTGGTGATGACCAGGTCTAGGATATTGCTGCCTCTGGTGGGGGTGTGGTAAGTTGATCCAAAGTGTTGGAATTGATGATTTCCAGAAAATGTTGAGCAAAAGAGTTGGTACATGAGTAGTTTTCCCAGTTAATGGTAGGGTAGTTGAAATCATCCATTATTAGAGTGTTGGGTTGTACCTTAATATTTTCCAGTGTATCAAGAAAAGAGAAGTGGGAATCCTAGGGCATGGTGGGGGTCTGTAGCAAGCTACAATCTGGATTGCGGTTTTGCCCAGAGTTAGTTGAACTTGGATAATCTTGGATGCATTATGCTGAGCAACTAGCTTGGAGGTGTGGATATCCTTAATGAATATGGACACGCCTCCACCTAGTGTTTCGGTCCGGGTTTGGTGGCCGAAAGGTGTGGTATGAATTATAGCCTGGTAATGCAGGGGTGCTTTCTGGAGCTTTGAAGCAGGTCTCTATCACTGCACAGATGTCAATGTTCTCCATTTTAAGGAGTGCCTCGAGTGAGTGCATTTTGAGGTTTAGACTTTTAGCATTGAGTATCATTACCCTCAGATTTTGCTTGCTTGTACCTGTTACGGTGGTGAATTTGTCATTTGAACCTTGCCTAAAAAAGGCACTATAGGGGTGGCAAGAGCCTTTGCCAGTATCTGGAATCCCAAGGGTGACAGGTTCAGGCCATCTCTGGCAAAGCAGCATGGTCTGTCGATCATGTCATCCCTGGCAGACAGATACTGGATTCCATTAGAATGACATCAGAAGCTTAGCCAATTGTTAAAGTCAATCATTTTGTCCTTGTACTGTGGTGTCATTCTGGGTGATGGCAGGATGCTACTCAGTGCTAGGGTCATACTAGCCTGGGCTGCAAGATCAGAGAGCTTTAACATGTCTCTCTTCATGTAGTCCAGGGAGGTACATCTCATGTCATTCACACCAACATGGACAATGACAGAGTCATATTTGTACTTGTTGTGGAGTGACCTGAGTGCGTGCATTATGTGTCGCATCCTGGCACCTGACAGGCAGCTGACAGTAACTTTTTCCTTGTTTAGCCTGGTGAGTGGAACATTAGTGTGCCTGACTATAGAGTCACCTATGACTAGAGTCTTGGGTACGTTATGCCTTATGGGCTGTAGTTGAGTGGCACACTGAGTATGTGGACTATGTGTCATTTGGGTTGTGTTGGGGGGTGGAGGTTGCTTGCATTTCTGCTTTGGAGGTCTCTGTTGTTTGGGCAGATTAGTACAGAGATCCTCCATGAATGTAGGTGTGTGTTTTGTGGTTCTGTATGTGTGTTTTGGTGGTGTAGGTTTTGAGGGACTATGTGATGAGTGTGGTGAGATGCGGTGCAAGTGTTTACCTTCTCCTCTTGACTGTCTAGGCCTGTCTTTGGTAAAGAGAGCTTTGCTTTCAGTTTGGCTATATAAGTGCATCTCTCACAGGTCGTAGTGTTGGGTGGTAGTCAGAGAAACTGCAACACTCACAATTCCCTACAATACCAGATTAAACAGTACCAGTACAGGATATAATGTTTTGTATTTCTCAGCACAGTGTTCATATCCGACGTACCTGTGGGAACAATGTTTGTTAGCACTACCTGAATGTTTCCACACAAAGTTACAGATTACACATTAGTATTGTGCACATACATCTCACTCTTGTTACTGTACACACTCTGGTCACAGCTTGACAACATGGGGGTGTAGATAGGACATACTTGGCTTATTACTCTCCTAACATTTTCGGGAGTTGCTACAGTGACAGGTTTGTTCACATATATGTTGGACAATCACTTGTATTCCCTGTTTGCTGGTAGACATCTGGGATCATCCCACAGACTTACCAGGGAGACAGGGGGACATGCAGCAGATATGGGCCTATATACTGGACATTCTGGTCTCATCTGTACAGTTGTGGGGTATGCTGGTCTCATCTGTACAGTTGTGGGGTATGATTTTATATGCAGCCTACTTCCACTCCCAGGATTCAGACCATGGCTGTGTCTGCTACAGCTTAAACACTGTCCATCAGATGTGTGTGTGCTATATAGATATTGCTGTATATCTCCTATCTGCTTTCTGTCTTATAATTCTCCTGTGCTTTTGCATTCTGACTTTGTATTACAACACTCTTATACAGATTTCCTAGACAGTTATATTTTGTAGGACAGTGTGGGTGACAGTGATGAGTAATACCTCATTATTCAGAGCAACTGCATCACTCACAATGCCATACAATACCAGAGTAAACAGTACCAGTACAGGGTATCATTCTTGTATTTCTGGGCAAAGTGTTGGTATCTGACAGACCTGTGGGAGAAATGTTAGCACTACCTGATTGTTGCCACACACAGTACCAAATTCCACATTACTATTATGCACATACATCTCTCTCTCTTACTGTACACACTCTGGCCACTACTTGACAAGATGGGGGTGTAAATGGGACATACCTGGCTTCTTCGTCTCATAAGGTTTTGGGGAGGTGCTAGTGTGCCAGCTTTGTTCTCATAGATGTGTGTCAATCAGTTGTATTTCCTGTTTGCTTCCTATACGTCTGGGATCATCCCACTAATTTCCCAGGGGCACAGGTTGACAGGCAACAGTTATGGGCCACTTTACTGGACATTCTGGACATATCTGTACAGTTGAGGGGTATGATTCTGTATGCAGACTACTACCTCTGGCAGGATTCGAACCATGGCTGTTTGTGCTAAAAAAAACAACAGTTCACATCTCAGTTGCATGTGCTATTCGGGTTTTGTTGTCTGCATTTTCCCTGTTTTCTGTCCATGTGTCTCTCAGTTGTACTAAATGGCCTCTGGGGATTGCACCAGTCATATAAAGGCATTCCTACACATTCTATTTATGGTGCACAGTGTGGGCAATGCTTAATACAACAGTACTATTACATGATTGCAAATCTACATTACCATATGATACCAGAGTATACACATGCCGTCCAGCAGTTAGACCTTTATTGTCAGGCCATTACTCTTTTATTTACATACAAACTATATGAGACTCTTCTTGCCATATTATCCATTGTATGCAGTACTTGCCTTAAACAATACTGGCTTTATACAGGCAATTAATTTACTAATACTGTTAGATTTATTTCCTATGACAGTAAATGCAAGAGTATTACTAACCTGCCTCACATTGCAACTTCTCCAAGTGACTTCCATGGGCCTCCTGGTTCACAGCCCACTCACTGGCATATGTGGAGGACAGAAGAGGAATATTTAGCCATACCTATCCATGATATACATGAGCTTGGCAATTAATACACACATAGTGGGGTGATACTTACACACAGCTGGTACAGCCCCTGCCATCCTAGCCTCTTGGATCCACTGGCCCAAGAGGTCCCCCTTATGTTGCTTCAGGGCAGCATAGTGATGCCTGACCTGCTCACCAGTTTGGGATATGCCAGTGGCACTGGTGAGATCATGGGCGAGATGATCCCAGGCTTCCCCCTTATATTGGGAACCCTAGTACTGGCCCTGCAGCTGTCTCTGCTCATGGCCTTTGTCAAGGAGCCCTGCCATGATTCTGGACTCCTGGATACACCAGTGTTATGCCCGAAAGTGCACACCCTCTCCCCTTCCTGACATGGTGCCTGCAAGGAAAGCTACAACCAGTTGTGAGATGTATTCCTTCCTCTTGGGTTTAAGTAGGGTCAATTTCCCACCCTTTTCCATGATTGGCCAGTTTTGAAAAGGCTAAGCTATGGGCAAACCTGCTTACCTAAGGTTGGCATTGTTTAAAGGGATAATAACACTGGGCACATTGAGTTAGCTGGCCTACACATTGCTTACACCTCCTAAGCTGGCCTGTGCAATGCTTAACATTGCTTACATTTGACATTGCCTTATATTTCCTTTTTGGCATTGATTTATTATTCATTACATCTTATATGCATGCCTGGTATCCATGATTCATGTGTATGTACACTGTATGTGGTCCTTGTGTTTTATTGGGGACTTCAACACTCTTTTACAATTACACCTGACTTCTGGGCTTACTGCTGTTCTCTAGTTCACATATTTATGTTATGTAGTGGGTTATAGAACATATGTCTGTATACTGATTCCGTTCACAGGTTCATTTTGAATTTACTATAGTGAAGACTTGTTTGCTGATACCTCATTTGTCTATACTGCTGTGATGGCTTGGTGGTTAACTCCTGTGACTATAGTGTATAGGGTCCTGGGTTCAAGACCTGCAAGGCTGTTTATTTTGTTGATGGGCAGAACAAGGGTCATCAGATACAGACTGATTAAGGCACTTTTGAGCATTTGTAAGTGGGTTTGCACGAGGGTAAGCAATGCTAACCTCCGGTTACATATGCTTACAGAATGCTAGCTTCAGAATTGCTTAACCTGTGTGTGCATTGTTTACCCCCACACAAACAGGATTAAACTCCCTTACTAGTGCTTAAGTATGCTTACTACTGCTTATTGGTGCTTATACCTGCTTACTAGTGCTTTATTCATTATGACATTGACACCTCACATGTGCATTTACTGCAGTACTCCAGTTCATAAATATATGTTATTTAGTGGGTTATGCAATGAAAATATTGGTCATAATGTGCTTTGCCATGGAAAATAGTGTGTGCTGCAGTGGGACTTGAACTGGGAATGCCTGCTCATAAGGTGAATGCTCTGCCCACTACACTATTGCTATTCTGCTTCAGTTGCATATATCTTCCTTGTTATCCTCTTCAGCCATTTAATCTGCATTAACCATAGTTAAGCGATGGGCACACCTGTGCACCTATGGTTAGCTTTAATCGGATATTTAAAAAAAAAAAAATACAGGTTTGTTCATTTTATTTGTATTTACTTGCTGTTGTACACCAGGGGGAGTATTGGTGGGGATATGCGGACACCTATGAGCGGTCTCGCTCATTTCTTGGGCCTTTTTGCTGTTCTTCATTGCAGGGGTGTGTATATTCTGAGAACTCTGCTCTGACAAACCCCCTGCTCTCTTATATGCTCCATGTAAGATTAGGAGCTCAGGCAGCACACCTCATTAATATGCATGGTGCGCTGCCGTCCTTCTCCTAAACAGCCACCTCCGTGCAGGACTCAGCTAGTCAGCACAGAAGATTAGAAAATCCGGGGGAGTGTCTTTTGAGAGATAATTTGAAACAATTAAGATTGCTTATGGCTCTAATACAATGTGGTAGTGTATTCCCATTCTTTGCAACGAAGTTAAGAGTAAAGAGAGTTACCTGCTGTACTTGATACTTTGGTTACATTGAGTAAGTCTTTGTTAGATAATCAAAGAATACGAATGTTTGTGTAGGAATGTTCGTGTAGGTTTGTAGAAAATTCTTTAGAGAAGGTACATTATCAGGATTGTGTATTGTTTTGTGAGCCATTATTAATTGGCTATGGTTTAGAATATGGGGTAATTCCAACCAAGAAAGACTCTTTAGGGATTGATAATGATGAGTTGAATGTCTGGAATCTGTTGCAAATTTGGCGGCCTTATTGTAATATGATTCTAATTTACTTCGTTCAGACTTTTTGAGGTTGGTGAATATGGAGGAGGCATATAAGAGTGAGGAAAGAAGGTGGGTTTTAGCTATTGCTATCTTTGCAGTGTCTGTTAAGATTTTTTTGTTTCTATACATTGTTCCAATTTTCTTATGAACTTTTTTGATTGTGTTAGAAATGTGTATATCAAATTTTAGCCTGTTGTCGATTATGACACTTAATAGTTTTGTTTAGAAATCTGGGAAAATCTTAGTATTATTACTGGCAGTGATATAACAGTTAGATGGGAGGCTATTAGATTTCGATGGATGAAAGATCGTAAGTTTAGTTTTATTAGGGTTGAGAATGAGTTGTGAGTTTGATAGCCAATTACAATATCAGAGAAGCCTTTTGAGTAACTGTATGAAGTTGAGTTATTGTGGATGCTGCACATATGAGTGTCAAATCATCTGCTTATTGTATGACAGATGCTTGAGAAGAGGCAGTGTTAAGTTGTACACCCTGTAAAGTTAAGGGTGGCATATTTAGGCAGTTATTCTGAAGTTATACACTAATCAAGCAGTATATAGCGGAAACAACCAATTACCTTATGAAGAATGCTGGAAAGAGGTTAGTCACCTGAATTGTTGCCTGGCTACTACTACTGGTGGTCTCAACACACACACTTGAGACAAAAAGTGGGCCACAGCCCAGAATACTAAACTGTGTTCACACATCATTCCATACAACATGCATTTGCTGTCTGGTTGTTTGACAGACAATGTAGACTTGCAAGGCTAAAGTAATGACAGCAAAGTTGGACAAGGTTTCTGTGCATGCACAGACAAGCACGTCTTCACTGCAAAGAGTGCCTGCAGAGAGTATGTTTGAGGCTGTGAACCCCAAGTGTGTAGCAGCATGACCCTTACTTTGCTGGAGTTGTACATTATCACATTGTAAGTATGCTATTGTGACAATGCCTAATAACAAGATTATGGTTCATGCAAGTGCCACAAGCCTGGCAAAGCAGCGTACTCAATCTACCATGCTATCCCATACAGTCAGGTACTGTTTTACCTTAGAATGATACCTTAAGGTAATAACATGCTAGATGTAAGTATCTGTCAAGCTACTGCCTAACCATGGCTTCTTGTGACATGTACACAAGCAATAATCTATTGCTAATTGTAGAACAGAGTGTAAGTGCTGTATTTTTGAGAAGCACATCAAGGACTGAACTGGCATATATAAATCGCAAGCAAGTGCTATACTCAGTGCCATTTTGAGAGTGCAGCCAGATAGTGAGCATGTATGAGTGAATGTAGCTAGTTTGTATATAAGTTACATAAGTTAAAGTTAATAAGCTTCAATCATGGTGTTTGTACATAATAAAGCTGCTTGAACAGAACCCATAAAGACTCATAATATCCTGACTTGACAAGCAAGATAGTGTCAGAACTGGGCTTCCAGAGACTGAGATTCAGAGCCACGAGGTGCAGAGATAACAGTGAAGGTAAACTAAGAGAAATGGGCACAAAAAAGGGCCAGAAAAGAACAAAGGTAATGAAAACTTGCACAGTTTATTTTACAAAAAAGATAAATTGGAGCATTACAAGGACACAAACCACATTATTAAACAAGCGAGAGGCACAAAAGGTTTATTAATTAAACAAAATGCTTAAGATTAAGATATTTGAAAAAACGGGTCTACTTTATGTGCTCAAAGTCCGAGAATATCGAATACGATATTCTCGACACGAGTACACCGAAACCGCAAAACATCGAAAATGGAAAGCTCCGTATGTGGAGATTTCCGTTTACTTCAGTGTAGTGAGATCTCAGAGTTGGTAAATTTAAGTAGCGGTGGGTGCAGGGGGGCTTGACCCCCTGCCTACACTAGTTTAAATTCTTTTTTTTGTGTCTATTTTTTTTTTTGGACTTAATTGTTTCATAGTTCAATGCATATGATTCGATCCATATGCATTTGAGCTATGAAATTTTCGAGGTCCTAAAGTAGACCCGAAAAAACAACCATCAGAAAAGCACAAGTATGTTTAAAGCAAACAGGCATGTTTAGGGTAATACGAGCACAATAAAAGTAATATGGGCATGACAAGAGATTAAATCAGCAAAACAAATATAAGGGCGAAAAGGGCACATTAAGCATAAATAAAGCAGGGAGACTGCATGTTTTTTGGCAAAGTGCTGCATTTTGGCATAACTATAACTTTGTATTGTATCAGGAGCATAACTAGGGTTATTTGAAGTATCTCAAAGTGTGTAAGTGCTTATTCCTGTGCATGTATTCAGAAGAGTTTATTTGTGTGCAAACTGCGACTATTTAGTGAAGTACGGTCAAAGTACAGCCATTACAAAATGTTTTTGTGCTTGCTGTGTCTATTCAAAAAGTGCCACCATTACAGAGTGTTTCTTGCACTGTATGGAATTATCTAGTAAGGTGCCATCATTATGGGGAAGTTTCAGTTTACTGTGTACTGTTTATTCATAAAGTGCGGTTACTTCAAAATGTTTGTTACTCTGAGCATCTTCTGCCCAGTTCATTCACACAGTGCAATTATTTGAAATGTTTCTTATACTGATGAGGTGATTTCTTGCAATACAGCAATTTTGAGAGTATTACAGTGCCTGTGAGACTTATTTCGCAAAGTTCAGTTATTCAGAGGCTTGTTTTGCTATTGGGCAAAGTTACAAATACTGGCATAAATTTCTGTTATATGTGTGTGTGTGTGTATGTTCATGCATATTTGCAAAACCCTTCACTGGCATGTGTTAATATGGAAGACAGATTTCAAAAGCCCTCACCACATGTATTTGATCAGAATATTGCAGAGAATTGGACAATATTTGAGCAAGTGTATGATATTTTTATACAAGCAGCTTATTCTGACAAAGATGCATGCATCAGGGCATTAATTTTGTTAACCTAGCTGCATCAAAGGCCATTTAAAGAGAGTGTTCATTTGTGTATGCACCAGCAGTAGATGAGGGGGAAGGTGAAAATCATCATATTGTTATACAGTCAAGGGAAGTCCCTGAGTGTTTGAAGAGCAAATTCAGGGAAATGTGTAACCCCCCATAAATATTACATTAGAGAGCCAATTGTTTTACACTCGGGATCAGAAACCAGGGAAAACTTTTGCAACTTATATTACTGACCTGAGAAACAAAGCTAAAATGTGTCAGTTTGGTGAATTAAAGATGAGTTAAAGTACAGGCTTGTGTGTGGTATTAATAGTGTGAGAAAGATGTTGCTTCGTGACAGTGATTTAATGTTGAGTAAAGCCACTGAGATTTGTCAAATCCATAAAGTTACAGAAAGGCACACATGCATGTTTGCAAGTGACAAGAGTATGGTTTCAGCAGGCTCCAGAGCAAATGTAGATAGCATGCAAAGCATAGCAAGCAGAAGGAGGCCTAAGCACATGGCAGCTATAGCTCATGCTGGTTCACCAGGGAAACCATGTAGTTTTCCAGCAAGTTCTAAGAAAGGAGCATGCTCAGTGTAGTACAAGCATGAGTCAGCAAAACCCAAATCCAGCTTTATTGTTAATTGTCACAACTGTGGTGCCAATCATGAGTTTAAAAGAGAAAAAAATGCTTAGCATTTGGTCAGCAATGGAACAAGTGTAAAAAAAAAAAAGGAACCATTTTCAAAAGTTTTGCAAATCAAGTAAGCCTCACACAGTTATAAAGAAGGGCCACAAGCAAGTTGATCATATAGAAAGTTGCAATTCTACTTTCTATGTAGATGGTGTATCAGTAATTGGTGACAAGATTGATGCAGTGAATTTGTTAGCAAAGAATGAAGTGTTTTGTACTGTCCAGATCCATGGTAAATCCACCAAGCTCAAAGTACACACTTGTTCAAAGTGTAATGTTATATCAGCAAGCACATTTGTCATGGTGGGAACTCACGAACAACTCAGTGTGGCTAGTAGTACAAAACTTGTGCTTATGGAGGTGAAGAAATTCAATCTGAAAGCTCAGTAGTGCTTTTATGTTATTTTATTTGGTTAGGAACTGCTACAGCTTGTTATTCTATGTAGTTTGAAGACCTGTGCAATCATTATTGGGTCTCAGAGACAGTGTGAGAAGGAATCTGCTTTCTTTTACCAAAGAAGTTCATCAAAGAAGCCCCTATCCTAGTTCCAATTTTTCTGAAGCCATTGTCTCAGAGTATGCTGATGTTTTTATAGGGTGGCCACGGTGGTGCAGCGGTTAGTGTTGCTGCCTCACTGCAAGAGTTTCTCGGGTTAGATCCTCGGCTTGGGTGCCTTCTGTGTGGAGTCTACATGTCCTCCCTGTGGTCACGTGGGTTTCCTCTGGGTGCTCCGGTTTCCTCCCACATCCCAACTACATGAGTGAGTGCGTGTGTGTGCCCTCCATGGAAGGTTGGGCGCCTGGCTGATAACTCGACCCCATAAAAAACTCCACTGCCAATCATGAGCAGACAGGTGATCTGCTTTGGCGACCCCTAACCAGGAAAAAGCTGAAAGAATAAGAAGACATTGATGTTTTCGATGACAAGTTGGGCAAATTTCCAGTCGAGTATTCTATGAAGTTAGACCCAGAGGTCAGTCCAGTAAACAGACCAGCAAGAAAAGTTCCGATAGCTATGTAGGATAAAGTCAAACCTCAGTTGGATAAAATGGTGCAGTCCAGTTATAGAACCAAATGAGTGGGTGTCATCCATGATAGCAGCTCACAAAAAAGGCTCAGATGAAATTAGAATATGAGATTTGAACAAAGCATTGAATAGACCTCATCATCCAATGCGTGCAGTTGAAGACGTCGCAGCTCTAATACCAAATGCCACTGTTGTTTTGTCTTGGATGCAAAAAAAGTTCATTTTGGCAAGTGCGTTTTGATCGCAAATCCTCATTACTGACCACTTTCAGTACCCTTTATGGCAGATATAGATTCCTGAGGATGCCACTTGGAATAAATTCTGCAAGTGAAGTCTTTCAGCATGCAATGGAGCACATTTTTTCAGGTTATCCTTTTGCCATAATAGCAGATGATTTATTGGCAATGATGAAGCAGAGCACAACAGAAACCTTAAGAGAGTTCTAGATAAAGTACGTGAGGTGAACTTAACTCATTCACTCCAATGGAGCTGTAACTTCCAATAGGTGGAGCTTCTGTCTTTTGACAGAATCAAATGATGTCATCATATTTCAAACAAATGTTCATCCCCAAGATTCACTATCCTTCCATGCAGGACTAGCTTAGTCTTGCACGGAAGCGGCTGTTGAGGAGCAGGATGCAGAGCGCCATGCATATCAATGAAGGCATGCTGCCTGAGCTCCTAAATGGACACAGAACATGTGTGAGTGCAGGGGGCGTGTCTGAGAGCAGAGCTCTCAGAATATACATGCCCCTGCAATGAAGAACAGCAGTGTATGAATAAGAATGAGTGAGATCGCTCATAGGTGTTCACATATCCCCAGCAACATCCCCCTCCCCAAGTTTACAAGAGCAATAGTTAAAACATTAAATATAAAGAAGTGTTTTTTTTTTTTATAAAACAGATTAAATTTAACCATAGGTGCGTGGGTTTTCTCCTCGTTTAGCTACAGTTAATGCAGCTTAAATGGCACAAGAGGATAAAAAGCAAAATATATGCAAATGAAGCAGTACAGCAACAATGCAGTGGGCAGAGCATTTGCCTTACGAGCAGTCATTCCCTGTTAGAGACCCACTCCAGTGCAATCCATCCATGTCAAATCACTTTATGATCAAATTATTTTGTTGCATAATCTATGACATAACAGATATTTGTGAAATGCAGTACTGCATTAAATGCAGATGTGAGGTGTCCTTATCGTAATGTTGTAAAGTCCACAGATAATCACAAGTGCCCCATACAGTATATGTACACAGGAATCAGGGATACAAATGGAAGGTAAAATGTGTAATGAATGAAAAATCCGTACAGTTTCCAAATCCACCACCTTCCCAAGAACCATTAAACATTACTCTCTAAATTAGTGCAGTGGTAAGTGGGAGTATGAAGTAGTCAGCAAGAGTAAGCATATTTAAGCAGTAGTAAGCGAGTTTAAGCTCGTTTGTGTGGTGGTAAGCAATGCACACACAGGTTAAGCAATATTGAAGCTAACTCTCTGTAAGCATATTTAACTGGAGGTTAGCATTGCTTACCTTCAAGTAAACCTATTTACAATTGCTTAAAAGTGCCTTAATCACTCTGTATGCATCAGCCGCTGTTCTGGGCAGAAACAAAATAAACAGCCTTCGTAGACTTGAACCCAGGATCCTGTACACTACAGTCATCACTAAGCCATCACAGCAGTACATATAATTGAGGTATCACCAAACATATCCTCACTATAGGAAATAAAAACTGAACATGTGAAAGGAATCTATATACAGTTTTATATTGTATAACGTACTACAGGACATAAATATGTAAACTGGAGTAGTGCATTAAGCCCAGATGTGAGGTGTCATTGTAATAAAGTATTGAAATTCCCTAATAAACACAAGGACCCCATACAGTGTATGTACACATGAATCATGGATACCAAACACACACATATAACATGTCATGAATAATAAATCAATGCCAAAATGCAAATATAATGCAAATTAAATATTAAGCAATGCTAAGCATTGCACAGCCCAGCTTAGTAGGTGTAAGCAATGTGTAGGCCAGCTAACTCAGTTTACCCATTGGTATACCCCTTTAAGCAATGCCAACCTTAGGTAAGCAGGTTTGCCCATAGCTTAGCATTTTCAAAACCGTCCAATCATGGCAAAGTACGGGAAACAGGCCCTATTTAAACCAACGGGTGGGAATACACCTCATAACCTGTTGTAGCTTCCCCTTATAGGCACTATGTCTGGAATGGGAGAGGGTGTGCGCTTTTGGGTACAGTGGTGAGGCATCCAGGAATCCAGAGGCATGGCAGGACTCCTTGTGAAAGACCATGACCAGAGACTGCTGCAGGGCCAGTACCAGGGTTCCCAGTACAAAGCGGAAGCCTGGGACAGTCTCGCCTGTGACCTCACCAGTGCCACTGTCATACTCTGAACTGGTGAGCAGGTCAGGCATCACTATGCCGACCTGAAGCAGAGAAGGGGGATCTCTTGGATCAGTGGATCCAAGAGGATAGGAGGACAGAGGATGTCCCAGCCGTGTTTCAGTCCACTACCTGTTTAATAATTGCCAGCTCATGTATATTATGGATAGGTGTGGCTAAATATTCCTCTTATGTCTTTCCCAGCAGTAGGTGTGCAGGCTGTGAACCAGAAAGCCCATAGCTGTAGACTGCAGTGGTTGCTACGTGAGGCAGGTTAGTAATACCCTTGCATGTACTGTCATAGGAAATAAATTTAAGAGTACTAGTAAGTTAATTGCCTGTATAAAACCTGTATTGTTTAAGGTATGTACTGCATATACCAGAGAATAAGGCAGGAAGAGTCTCCTATAGGTTGTATGGAAATTAAAGCATAATAGCCTGACAATAAAGGTCTAACTGCTGGACTGCACGTGTTTATTCTGGTATCATATAATAATGTAGAGTTGCAGTCACTTAATAGTACTGTTGTAGTAAGCACTGTTACCCACACTGTGCTACATAAATAAAATGTGTAGGAATGTCTGTATATGACTGTTGTAATCCCAAGAGGTCAAATAGTATACTGAGAGAGACTTGGACAGAAAACATGGAAATGACAGACAAAATCCAAATAGCACACTCAACTGTGACATGAACTGTTGTATTTTTTGCACGCACAGCCATGGTTTGAATCCTGGAAGTGGTAGTAGGCTGTATACAGAATCATACACCACAACTGTCCAGAATGTCCAGCAAATCAGCCCATAGCTGCTGACTGTCACCTTGACCCCCTGGCAAATCAGAGGGATGATCCCAGATGTTTAGGCAGCAAACAAGACATACAACCGATTGTCAGACATCTATAAGAAATTGGATAGAGCCATGCTATTCTTCTAATTGGAAATCTTTCCACACTGTTATTTATTCAAATGAAAATAACATTATAAAGAATTTAATCATAGACAATCATATTAATAAATCATGGCATATCTTATGCGCTAGCCTTCAATACAATCTAACAAAACCTACTAATCTAAAATACTTAAATGATATGTATAATTCATTTATAAGATTTGTAATTTCTAATACAGATATAAAGTTATGGCTAGAACTTTTATATCCTTTCAATGTAATAAGAAATATTCCAAACAAAATGCATAGGACGGTTTTTATTACTTGGGAAAAGAAACGATTAATTTGCTGGCAGCAATGCATTAATGAACATAAGGTTTTGGATAGTCAAATTATAATAAAAACGTATAATCTCTTTACATCGATTGGGTATTCTTACAAAGTATATTACAATACTCACAAGATCTATGCAGAATAATTAACAATTCTTCTTTTAGAGCTAGACTTACACTTATAACTCATTTATATGAAATAGTATATAATAATCAAAACTGGGAAAATTTGACATCAAAATTATATAAAATTTTAATAAATTATAGAGTTAAAATCAATCAAAAATTTTGGAATCATATAACAAAAGGTCATTCAATAAATTTATCCTTGGAAAATAAAACCAAAATACTAAATTCTGTTAAATTGACATCCCTCCTGCAATTCTGGAGAATTTACACATGCAAATTCCTGCACATATCTTTTTTTACTCCAAATAGATTTAAAAAAATGTAACACCTCTAATAATGTTATATGCTGGAGATGTTTGCAAAATTGAAAAGCAGATTGGATACATGTATTCCATGACTGCATTAAAGTTAAAAGATTTTGGGAAGATGTGAGCAACTTTATACAAGCCATATTTTCAGATACTTTTATAGTAAGTAAATCTCTAATTTTGTTAAATGTTAATGAAAATCTAGAATTAAATAACAGCAATCTCTACTTAATTTGGAACATTCTAGCAAATGCTAAAAAATGTATTACTAGAAAATGGAAGTCAAATCTGGAACCATCATTTAAAGAATTTCTGTCAATATTGAAGGAAACTGCTTGTCGGAAACTAGAGTTAAAGAAATAAGAATAGCACCAAGACGATGGAACAAGAATCCATTGGAAAAAATACTATCACTCATCGAGACACTAAACTTGAACTGAAACTCTTAATGAAGATGAAAGAAAAAGGAACAAATGATCTCACATTAATACAATGTTACTTTGAAAAGACTAATCAATATAATAATTAAATTTCAGGCCATTTGTAAATATTGTATATAGTTAATAATATTGTTCCCTTTTTCAGAAAATGTATTAAGATTATTATACAATGGAATTATTTGAAAATTAATAAAAAATATTTGAGTAAAAAAAAAGACATCTATAAGAACAAACTTGTCACTCTAGCTACTCCACAAAATGTTATGAAAGTAATTAGCCAAGTATGTCTCATCTCCACCCCCATGTTGTCAAGCTGTGACCAGAGTGTGTACAGTAACAGAGTGAGATGTATGTGCATAATAGTAATGTGGAAACTGGTAATTTGTGTGGCAACATTCCGTTAGTGCTAACAAACATTGCTCCCACAGGTCTTTCAGATACGAACACTGTGTCTATAAATAAAATATTGATATCCTTTACTGGTATTGTTTACTCTGGTATTGTATGGCATTGTTGTTCAGAATAATAAGGTATTACTCATCACTGTCACCCACACTGTACTACATAATACAACTGTCTAGGAAATCCTGTATAAGAGTGCTGTAATTACAGGGTCAGAATGTAAACCCACAGGAGAATTAGACAGAAATCAGACAAGAGATACACAGCAATATCTGTATAGTACACTCAGCTGTGATGGACAGTGTTTTATTTTTAGCAGAGACAACCATGGCTCGAATCCTGGGAGTGGTAGTAAGCTGTATGCAGAATCATACCCCACAAGTGTACAGAAATGTCCAGAATGTCCAGTTATTTGGCCCATATTTGTCAGCTGTTACCCTGTCGCTCTGCCATATCAGTGTGATACTTTCTGACATGTAGGCAGCATTTCATGTCATATAACTGACTGTCAGACCTGTGCATATTTGGAAAATGTCAAATAAAACAAACCTGTCATTGTACAAGTCACTAAAGGTTTAGGGCGGCAATAGTCAAAATATTTCCCGGTTCACCTGCATGTGGTGAAGACATGCCCAGAGTGTGTGCAAAAGGAAATGGCTAGGTATGTGCTTAACATCAACCTGGAATCTGGGAGTATGTGTAGAAACAGTTAGGTAGTGTTAACAAACAATACCTCTACAAGTATACCAGGTAAGAGGTGTATACTGCAGGTAAAACTCAGTTCATGTATATAGTTGTTGATGGCCGTACTACTGTCCAAACTAAGGCAATAGGGTAGTGCACTAATACCTGTAAGGTACAGATCGCAGCACTGACTAGGAAAGTAATGTGAACTACAGTAATATACTAGTTGTTAATTGACATCTTTCTCTCCCCCCACCATATCTTCAACAATAAATACACAACTCAATAAGTACGTGCTGAGTTAACTCTACTGTTGGGACATATGTCCTATTGTTTGATAATTATTTAAATTTGTTTCTATGCATGTGCCATGTTGAAGTATTGGTGACATGCTGCTATCAATGTACCTGCATGCTGTTGTAATGACAACTGTGGTCCAATATATGCATGTGTTCTGTTTGCTATGCAACTGTTCCATATCTGGTGTTTGGGTTAATGGGAATATCTATGAATGCTGTTATACCTAATCATGGAATGTATAGACTATTACTAACCCACATATGTTGATAGAATTTCAACACCATAGCAAGTTTGAGAAGGCCGGTCCAGACAGACCCATCTGTCCCATCTCAGCTGGCCGTGGCACCGGGCACCAGCATGTCTGGGGCCCAAACCGTGACCTCCTTGTCCTTTGGTCCTGCACCACCTTCGGGTGGAACCACCTCAGGGGATGGGGCTCACCCCCCCCCCAGGAGCGGGCACAGACAGGAACCTGCCACCCGTCACCAGGTCCGAGTCGTGGTGCATAGCGAGCTCTGCAAGGAGGTTGGAGGTCTGCTACGCCAACTTGAGGGTCATGTGTCGCAACTAGAGGGTTGGCCTGGCCCTCCTACTCAGCCTCCAGCACAGCCACCTTCGAGGCTGTGAAGATACAATGGTGACAGCCCATGGGTGGGGACGTCAGTCCCACTGTTTTCACTAGGGGGCTCATGGGCTTCCGATTTTAAAACACCCCTCCCCATCAAGGTGTTTACCTCCCACATGTGTCATATACCATCCCTGTATGCATCTTGTTTGTCTTGTCATTTAACCTACCCAACCTACCTCCCCAAATATACCTACTGTCCCTCCCAAACATCCCACTCTCACCTGAAAAGAAAAAAGGGCAATCTGTTCTCCCCAAAAAATCTTGCCCCATATATAGCTGTTCATTTCGAACACGTGTCCACTTGAATATGTGTTAATCTGGTCTAATTGGCTTAACAACATATTATTCTAGTCCTCACCCCTCTCTCATGAGTGTTGAGTGTTCAAATCGATCTCCAAATTCAGTGTATATGCAAAGCTGTTGCTGTAGAAGAAATGGGCAGCTATGGACCTTCCCTACACCCTTCCTGCACATCCTTAGCTATTTTCCCTACTGTCTTTCCCTCTTTGTGCCCCTTTTTCACCACTTTCCTATCAAACATTTTTCATTTCTTTTAAAGAAATTAGCGAGAGGGTAAGCAGGAGTAAGCACTTTAAGCAGCAGTAAGCAGATTTAACCTTGTTTGAGTGGGGGTAAGCAATGCCTACACTGGTTAAGCAATCGAGAAGCTAAATCAGTATAAGAAACTGTAACCGGAAGTTAGCAGTGCTTACACAAACCCACTTACAACTGCTTAAAAGTGCTTTAATTACTCTGTATCCAATGGCCCTTGTTCTGCCCAGCAACAAAGTAAACAGCCTCTGCAAGGCTCAAACCTAGGCCCCAACAAGCCATAACCAAAGGGATTTACCACTAAGCTATGTCAGATACACATAGCTTTGATGCTTTCACAAACATATCATCCAGCACAGCTCTTCAAGAGTACAGGAAATGTATTTAAACATGTAGATTATACATTTATTTATCTATTTATTTACATCTGTTAACAGCATTAGTCTGACTGAGCTTTTTGCTCATTTTTAGCAGAGAACTGGGGAGAAAAGCTCCTCAGTGAATAAAATGTTACAAAGTTCCATTACAATCAGCAAAAAAGTTACTATCGGGTTGCAATAGCACATGTGTGTGTATATATTTCTATCTAAATAGATATATAAATATAAATATTTTATATATATATATATATATATATATATATATATATATATATATATATATATATATATATATAGATATATATATATTGTATATATATATATATATATATATATATATATATATATATATATATATATATATATATATATATATATATATATATATATATATATATATATATATATATATATATATATATATATATGTATATATATATATATATATATATATATATATATATATATATATATATATATATATATATATATATATATATATATATATATATATATATATGTATATATATATATATATATATATATATATATATATATATATGTATATATATATATATATATATATATATGTATATATATATATATATATAAATATATATATATATATATAAATATATATATATATATATATATATATATATATATTTATATATATATATTTATATATTTATATATATATATATATATATATATATATATATATATATCTATATATATATATATATATATTTGTCGTTGTGTCTTTCGGCTTATCCCGGTTAGGGGTTGCCACAGTGGAACTCCGGTCCGCTAATGTTTGGTAGTGGATTTTTACGTGCCGAGTTACCAGCCCTGATGCACAACCTTCAACGAAGGCACGCCCATTCATGCATGCCTCCACACATAAGTCGCTCTAGCTGAGAATCGAATGGGACAACGTCTTGCTGTGAGGCGACAACGCTACCGCAGCACCACCACCGCGGTGTGTGTGTGTGTGTGTGTGTGTGTGTATGTATATATATATATATATATATATATATATATATATATATATTCACTTTATATCCACAAAATACTGAAATATTGAAATTCAGTATTTCGAGGCTATAAATTTGAACCCTGAAAACAATGAAAACTCAGAAGCATGAAATTCAAAATCTCACACACTGGAGATTTTGAATTAGTGCTTCTACTCCACACACACACACACACACACATGCACACCTTCCTCCTCACACTACATAAAAGCAGGAGTGCAAGCCCCCCTGCACCCCGCACCCCCTACTTAAATATTCTAACTCCGAGATCGCACTACACACACACACACACACACACACACACACACACACACACACACACACACACACACACACACACACAAAACACCACCACACAAGCTACATTTCTACTCGCACACACACACATCACAGAAACAAAACACACACACCACACCACAGCCGCAACCCAAAACCCTTAACAAATAAGCACTTACCTGAATCCACAACCAAAGTCAACCAACAGAAGTGCTAATTCAAAATCTCCGGTCTGCGAGGTTTTGAATTTTGCACTTCTGAGATTTAGTTGTTTTCAGGATTCCACTTTATGGCTCGAAACACTGAATGTTGATATTTCAGTATTTTGAGCTTCTAAAGTGAACCCATATAATATATCTGTATATATATATATATATATATATATATATATATATATATATATATATATATATATATATATATACATATATATATATATATATATATATATATATATATATATATATATATATATATATATATATATAAATATATAGCTATAAATTATATATATCAATATATAATTCAAAATCATGAACGTTTGTAACACATGCAGTACACACATACACAGACACACAGCGTCCCCCCCACAATCAAACGAATAAACTTACACTATATGTAAGCAGGGGGGAAAGCCTACTTTAATATTCTAACTCCAAGAACGCACAAAAACACACACACAAGACAAACTCACACAGACACATTACAGTCTCTCACACACACACCACAGTCACAACACACACTAAAGCCCCTCACAAACACACTTACACACACATACTTACCTGAACCACAACACCAGAAGCGCTAACTCAAAATCTCCGGACTTCGGGATTATGAAATTCGCACTTCTGGTCTTGCGATCATCTGGTCTTTCGGTGTTCTGCTCTCGGGATTCCGAGCATTGGTAATATGGGTGTTTGGTCTTCTGTAGTGGACAGATATAGATACAGATATAGATAGATATAGATATACATATATATATATATATATATATATATATATATATATATATATATATATATATATATATATATATATATTTAGAAAGTGAACCCATATATATATATATATATATATATATATATATATATATATATATATATATATATATATAAAATATATATATGGGTTCACTTCAGATGAAAGAGTTTCCAACAAAATCTCAAAACTCATATCATATGGTGGAGACCATATGATCGAGTTTTCAGAAACTTGAACATCTGAAGTGGGTGCTTAAATGCAGTGTGTGAGTGCCTTATGTGAGGGATTCTGCAGGGGAGCAAGCCCTCTGTACCCCTGCTACTTAAATATATGAAGTCTGAGATTATGTTACAGTGGGGCCCAGGGAAATCTCTCGTTTAGCAGTTTCTGCAGAAGCACGGAATGGGACAATTCCCTTTTCCCCACTGTAGTGCGATGTTGAAGTTAGTATTTTTATGTAGGGAGTGGGGGGGGCACAGCCCTCCACATGGGGGGTGCAGGGGGACATCCTCCCTGCAAGAAATTCTTTAATTGTGTTTTTTTTTTCCACTTCTGATGTTCGGGTTTCTGAAAACTTGAATGTATGGTCTCGATCATACGAGTTTTGTGATTTCGGAAACTCTATTATCTGAAGTGAATCCATCCATATATATATATGTAAATATATATATATATATATATATATATATATATATATATTTAAATATAAATATATATTTTTATATATATTTTTATTTTTTATATAGTTTTATATATATATATTTTTAAATATATATATTTTGATATATTATATATATATATATATATATATATATATATATATATATATATATATATATATATATATATATATATATATATATATATATATATATATATATATATATATATCTATATATATGTGTATGTGTGTGTAAGCATAGATATATATATATATATATATATATATATATATATATATATATATATATATATACACATATATATATATATATATATATATATATATATATATATATATATATATTCTATATATATATATATATATATATATATAGAAGAGAACATAAATACATTTATGACCACAGGCACCATTAATGGGGTTGAGGGTGCCCAAGCTACATACGTCTTGTACATATTGATATTAACCCCCCGCCCCACACACACACACACACACAGCCATACAGGTCTTCCCTGCAATACAATACCAACTGTTGCAAGTCCCATAACCAGGACCCAACACAACATGGGCAAAAGGTGTTATCTGTAATCCATCCCACCTGTATGATGTCAGGCGGGTATCAATAACATTTCATGCAGTACAGTCTGGCTACCATAGGGAATGTACAATGTGGAAGCAATAAACATTCTTAAGATACATACACACACACACACACACACACACACACACACACACACACACATATATCTATCTAATGTGTATGTATATATATATATGTATATATATATATATATATATATATATATATATATATATATATATATATATATATATGTATGTAACTACACATACACACACAGAGATATGTATAGGAAGATACATATTTAGAGGGTGCACACCATATAGAACAGCCAGTATACAATTGTTGCCTGAAACATATACCCACAGAGAGGTCAAAGGATATAACACCACACACAGGTTTGCATACATGAGAGAGCTTTATTTTTGTACTATTACAGTTGTATATGCCATGTCATATAACTGTTTAGACTTTGAAATACATATAAACAGATTAATGCAACTCTGAAACACATCAATTAATACAGTATTCCAGAAAGAATAACATATGTTGCTGTACAGGCCAAGGCCTTCAAGTCGTACAACAGTAAAGACAGACTGGGCCACAGGATAACAATCAGTCAACGGTAAGTAATGCAGATGTTTAGTCCAGCAGCCTCTAACTACACTCTGTACACAATCCCTAAAGGGAAAAGACTTCATTTGACTCAGTGAGATGTATCTGTTACATAACAAGGCATAACTGAAACCATCACAATGACAAACAGAATAGTCTTTATGGCAGGAAGCAGTAGGCCTACATTTTCCCAAGGTGAATTGTATGGTAATGTACATCCAGATACCTTAAGGCAGCTTACTTCTGATATCCCTTACATGTTGTAACAGCCTAGGTTATTTATGTTGCATCACCCCCCCCCCCCATATACTGACATACAGGGGCATATATCACTGTTACATACACTGACCTCTGGACTGCAGAAGGAGACACATGTATTGTGTAGATGAAGCCCACACATATATGGACCCAACCCCACAATTTGTATGGGGGCCACAACAGCAGTGTAGTGATGTCAGGAATGGCAGCATGACATACAGGCCACTACATAAC
This sequence comes from Protopterus annectens, assembly GCF_019279795.1. NCBI lineage: Eukaryota > Metazoa > Chordata > Ceratodontiformes > Protopteridae > Protopterus > Protopterus annectens. The sequence goes on along the minus strand of NC_056727.1, from coordinate 21,050,263 downwards.
CCCTGACAGCATGTCATATGGACAATGCCTGGTATGTAGGTGGAGGACAGAGCCAGGAACACAGGCCCATATGTGAAACAGTACTGTCATACACTAAGCAAGTTGCTGGTGTTACAGGATATTTTGCAACATACCCTTAGTCAAGAATATAAGTCAGAAACAAATGGATGCAGCCATGTACTGACAACACTCAAGACACACACACAGCCAGTGACACAAGACCTCTGTGGTGGACAGACAAAACATAACAGGCACACATCTGGTCATCAAGTGGATAGGCCCACAGCTGAGATATATGCAGACAAACTGCATTCCATGTTAAACTAGTATGTACACACACACTCTGCAACACTGGTGCTATACAATGCATACAGCAACACTTCTCACACTCTATCTGTAGTTCTGGAACCTCATACAAATATGTATCTAGCCTGAGTGTGCAAGTTCTCTTGTAAGAGGTATTGCTACCTGCTGTCTGTAACACTGCTACCCCCACACACAGGAAGGATGTCCACCATACAGGAAAGTTAAGGGGACCATGTCAACATGATGTAGGGATTTATAGTAGTGGGTTGCCATGACAGTGGTAATTGGAAGTACTTTGCAGCATGCAGGTAGCAAGTGGAGGACATTGACACACACATATATACAACATAAAATATATCTACACACACACACATTATATATATATATATATATATATATATATATATATATATATATATATATATATATATAATGTATGTGTGTGTGTTTGTGTGTCTACATATATACAAACACATACGTATGTAAATACATGTCCCCTATATTGCCATCACAGTGCTGCATGCTATGTGTGAGGCAGCATCACACACAGCAATACAGACATACATATACAGCTGTAAGTGTGTGCAATATGGATAGTTATGCCACATGTGAACCCCTTCTTGGGACCACATTTCCCTTGTCTGTGAAGTAGGGAATGGGAATATGGGAAAGGATAGCAGGTATATTTGTGGAGGTTGTTCGGGTTGGTAGATATAGGGGACAGCCTACAGGGGGTGGTATATGACACATGTGGTGGGTAAACACCCTCGATGGTGTGTGTGGTCTGCGATGTGGAAGCCCCATGAGCCCATATGGAAACAATGGGAACAAGGCCCCCACCCATTGCTAGTCACAACAGCGGTTTCAAGGCCCTGAAGGTGCCTGGCCTGGAGGCTGAGCAGGAGGAGCATGTGGACCCTGTGATTGTGTACTGGGGACCTCAAGGTGCTGTAGCACATCCCACAAGTTTCTGCGGAGCCTCCCATGGAACAGGCCCTGGACCTGCCCTCGGATGACAGGATCATGTCTGTGTGGGCCCACAGGGGGACACACCATCCCCTGAGGTGGTTCCACCTGAAGGTAGTGCTGGACCAGTAGATGAGGAAGCCACAGGATGGGTCCCACATGTGATGTGGCCTGGTAACATGGCCAGATGAGGTGGGGGAGGTGGTTCTGCTGGCAACTATTCCCTAAACATGCTATTGTGTCACTGTTCTAGAACATATGTGTGTAGTAATAGCCCACACAATACTGGGAACATGTCCAACTGCATTCATAGATATCCCCAAAAATACAGAATGACAGATGTACAGCAATCACATAACAAGCATACCACATGCATATATGGAACCATAGTGGCCCTGACAATGGCATGCAGGTGAAATAGTCTGTAACAGGCCAGCAATGATAGTGTCCCCACATGGAACATGGCTACAAACACATAGCACAAAGTGTGATACAATGCAATATATGTTCCAATGGTAGGTAAGCTGTAGCCATACCTATTGAGTTGTGTGAACAGTTTGTTGTCACTGATATGGTGGGTGGGAGACAGAGATGTGTATTAAGAACTATGGTAGCCTTCCTGTATGAGTTTTTTCAGACTTGTTTCCATCTTTGTCTTTCAGGCAAGATGTCCCACGGCCATTTACCAGTGTATTCCGCGGTGGAAAATGAGGTCATACTGAACCACCTGATACAGCATTACCAGGTTCTCTTTGGCAGGGAAGCCCATGAGCAGCAGGAGCTGACCACCCTGTGGAATGATCTAGTCCACAGGGTCACTGATGTTGGCCTGCATAACCGCAGTTATGAGCAGGTCCGGCGTCATTGTAGTGTCCTGCTTCACAATGCCTGGAGGCATGCTGTTGCAGTATGAGGGGATCACCTTGCAGCGGGGGGGGGGGGTCATGCCATGCATCTCCCTCTGACACGTGTTGAGGAGCTCCTCACCAGCCTTGTGGCACCTGCCCACCAGTACACCCAACAACTGGCGGAGACCATTGTGGAGGTGGGTGCTACCCCACAGACCAGCTGAGGAGTATGCAGGTAAGGCCACAGTTCACATCAGTAGACCACTGTTGCATATTCATCCACATCTGTACAGGTAGATCATGCATATGTGATATGTCATATAGTCTGTTGCTGCATAGTAGTAAGAAACAGATGTGCATAAGCTGTAGTATTGTGGACTTGTACTGTTGATGTACTGTAATGCTGCACCCACCCTGTAGCAATGCCACTGACATCACATCTCTCGCACACTTTGTAGGTCCCTCTGGTAAACCACCAAGCCAGCAGCCTGTAACTGATGAGTATGGTTTATGTTCATACTTGCCAATACACGGGGCATGGTAATGGCTGTTGTATATTCCATGCACACATCTAACACATCTACCCATATTGCATGCTGTACATGTTCACATATTGTTGCTGTTAAATGCACTGCATCACAGTGGTGACCATGATGGAGTATCTGAAGGGTATGTCAGAACCTGCAAGATAACGATCATCCTGTCATTGTGAAATGTGTCGACATGGATGAACATAATGGTGGCACACATGGCCTACAGTAGGGGCATGTGTAAAACATTACCCTTATACAGTGCTACAGCAGTGTATATACCAATATTACAATGACAACTGTTACAGATCTACACTAAGGCATAACATAATACTGTGGTCCACAACCCTTAACACTTGCAATGTGGTTCCAACATGAGCACTGAGTGTGTAATATGGAACTGTAAGTTAGGGCAGCAAGTATGGGAAATGTATGCTTCCAGTGTTTGTGAAGGTATGTATGTGCACACACTTCAGAGAAAATATACTGGAGGCAGCTGTTGAGATACTGCCTGCATGCATTTGTCATGGAAATGCACCGTTCAGCAAGTACACGTCCCCAGTTTCACACCACGTAGAGGACAGCTGTCCAAGATGTTTGGCCATCAAATGTGCATGTGTACCTGCAACAGAGGCAGGCATGGCTTGCACACATCTTACATGACATGGCATCGGCCCCATACCCAACAGGTAGCACCCATGAGCTGCACATATAGCCATACCTCACCATTGCATATGCCATGTCAAACAGTGCAGACAGTCATGTATGTGGCAAGGGTGTATGGGACAGGAATGATGTAGGACATAAAGAGATGGCCACACAAGACAAATGCTGTCACATGTAGCAAACTGGTCATGAGGGCTGCTCACTAAAATGCCACAACACTGAGGGGGTAGCAGGAATGTCCAGCAAGTACAATTGCCTAGATTCTGCAAGTGCATGGCCTATGGGTTAGGGTAAACAGACGTGACAGTTGTACCACAGGAAACATCAGCCAGGCCTCTCTACAGGTGGTGTATACATAAGAGAAGAGGTCCCTAACAGTCATGCATTGCAATGTGTACTGGTGTACCATGACCACATTGGAAACCTACAGACAGTATTATGTAAGATACAGGTGCTGCACAACCAATGCCTCACCCCACCTCAGGCCACCATCCCCATCTGTACTGTGCCAGTGTGAGTGTACATCTGTATGTTTGCCAGTCATTAGCTGGGACTAGCCTGTTACACGTGGTGTTCAGTGCTTGGGACACTGCAAACTGACACACATGTGCAGGCCATAGTTGTCAAGATTTGCAAAAAGGCTGAAGGTGGGGAGGGTGTGGCATCATGACACACCAGTGCACAGCAGCAGGGATACTAAGGATGCTAAGAATGGCTCTATCTGCACACAGGTTCAGGAACTGTGGCAGACGTAACCCTAACTCCACAGCAATAGTGATGGCAGTATGTAAACTCCAAGGGATGTGCACATGAGTAGACCTTGCAATCGTGCAGAGTTGGGAGATGTGTAGGGCAGACTGACCATATACTGGCAAATGTCCCATGCAGTATACCCCTGCCAGGAATAGTGACTGCTATAGTACACATAACAATAGGTGCAACAAACTGTCATGATAAGGGCATACACACATATGCACCCACGGACTGTATGCATCGCAGTCAGCATCTGCACACCTAA